>NC_048589.1:27394531-27614531 GCF_013265735.2 Oncorhynchus mykiss
CGGAAGATGAATGGCACGACAATGGGCCTCAGGATCTTGTCATGGTATCTCTGTGCATTCAAATTGCCATCAATAAAATGCAATTGTGTTCATTGTCTGTAGCTTATGCCTGCCCATACCATAATCTCACCGCGACCATGGGGCACTGTTCACAACGCTGACATCAGCAAACCCACATGATGTCTGCCATCTGCCTGGTGCAGTTGAAACTGGGATTCCTCCAAGAGCACACTTCTCCAGTGTGCCAGTGACCATCAAAGGTGAGCATTGGCATACTGAAGTGAGTTACGACGCCGAACTGCTGTCAGGTCAAGACCCTGGTGAGGATGACGAGCAAGCAGATGAGCTTCCCTGAGACGGTTTATGACAGTTTTTGCAGAAATTCTTTGGTTGTGCAAACCCACAGTTTCATCAGCTGGTCTCAGACGATCCCACAGGGGTAGAAGCCGGATGTAGAGGTCCTGAGCTGTCATGGTTACACATGGTCTGCGGATGTGAGGCAGGTTGGACGTAGTGCCAAATTCTCTAAAACAACATTGGAGGCTGCTTATGTTTTAGAAATGAACATTACATTCTCTGGCAACAGCTCTGGTAGACATTCCTGCGGTCGGCATGCCAATTGCACGCTCCATCAAAAATGGAGACATCTGTGGCATTGTGTTGTGTGACAAAACTGTACATTTTAGAGTGGCCTTTTATTGTCCCCAGCACAAGGTGCACCTGTGTAATGATCATGCTGTTTAATCAGCTTCTTGATATTCCACACCTGTCAGGTGGATGGATTATCTTGGCAAAAGATAAATGCTCACTAACAGGTATGCAGACAAATTTGTGCACCAAATTTGAGAGAAATAATATTTTTGTGCATATGGAACATTTCTGGGATCTTTTATTTCAGCTCGGAACATGGGACCAACACTTTACATGTTGTGTTGATATTTTTGTTCACTATAGTAACAAGAAACTGTTTTTTGTTGCATAAAATTATTATCTTTGAAACAAGACAGCCATGATAATCACTTAGCTTGCTCCATCATGTCATGGTGGCTCTGCCAAAGAGGACGTTATCCAGACCACGTGCTGTGTCCCAAATGGCACCCTATTCCCATACAGCTCTGGACAAAAGTAATGCACTATATAGGGAATCACTTGGGACACCGCCATGGTGTCACCCAGCTTGATGGAGTCCGCCATCATGACTCCAATCCATTCAGACCTTAATTTCCACGGGCTGAAATCTGTAATATTTAGCATTTATGCATGCATATATTTTTTAAGTATGTGTGGCCCCAGGATTGATCCCACTATCCTGGAATTGTATGCACCATAATCTACCAACTGAGCAACAGAGGACCACTTCTCTTATATGGCCAAGACCTTTTTGTCTACCAATAGAGTCTGTCTGGTCGGCTCCTATATGTTTTCTTGAGCCCAATTCAATGAGGTGGCATTTGGAATACTTATCTCTGTTACACTTTAAGGGTCTGAAAGTACATGAGAATAATGGAATAGGGAAATTAGTTTAAATGGCCTGAAGGAATGGAAAGATGGATAGGAGGAAGTAAAACCTTGGCTACATCTCAAATGGCACCATGTTCCCTGTAGGCCTGCTACTTTTGAACAGGACCCATAGGAATCTGGTCAAAAGTAATGCACTATATTGCCAATAGGGTTCCATTTGGGAATGACACCTAGTGAATGCATTATTGATAAAGTACATGGGCTATATTCATGTTATACAGAGGTGGCCAACTATGTGTTTCTTTTGCTTTCTCCCTAACTATTATTTGATGTTCAAAACAATTCCCTCTCTTCTGCTATCACGAGGGAAACTGAAATCAGAGCCAGATGTTTTATGTAGAGAAAAAACAATGAACAAATCATAGGCTATAATCTGGAAGAAACAATGTGGTTGCCAGGGCAACAGTAATGATAGTTTATCTGTCATTATTATGGGATGCTGAAATTAGATTGACAGTTTTGGTTTAGATTATTTAGATTGATATTATATGGTTTTTACCACTATAAATTATTTTGGCTATTAACACAATAGCAATATATTATTCAGAGCAACCCCGGTATTGAGATGACAAAGCCTGCCCATTGGAACTTGTTATGAGAAACCAAACACATTACCAGATTATGGCTTTGTGCTTGGGTGACATGGTTCATTAAGTGTCAGAGAAAGCATAAGCCTGTGTGAGTTTTCTAATGGCATCTCGTTCACCCTATCGACGCCTGTAGTCTACTGCTCCTTCTGGCGGCTAAGGCACTTCAGCAGACTGAGAAAAAGAGGAGGCGCTGAGAAATGTTATCTAGCTAGCTATATCTCACAAGTACTTGTATGACATTGCGAAAGTGTAGCTCAGAAATTCCCTTACAGTGCATTCCGAAAATTATTCAGACCCCTTGACTTCTTCACATTTTGTTACATTACATCCTTATTCTAAAATGGATTGAATAATTTTTTCCCCTTAGAAATCTACACATAATACCCCATAATGACAAAGCAAAAACAGGTTTCAGAAATGTTTGCAAATGTATTAAAAATAGAAAACAGAAATATGACATTTACATAAGTATTCAGACCCTTCACTCAGTACTTGGTTGAATCACCTTTGGCAGTGACTAGAGCCTCAAGTCTTCTTTGGGTATGATGCTACAAGATTGGAACACCCGAATTTGGGGAGTTTCTCCCATTCTTCTCTGTAGATCCTCTCAAGCTCTGTCAGGTTGGATCGGGAGAGTCGCGGCACAGATATTTTCTGGTCTCTCCAGAGATGTTCGATCGGGTTCAAGTCCGGGCTCTGGCTGGGCCATTCCAGGACATTCATAGACTTGTCCCGAAGCCACTCCTGCATTGTCTTGGTTGTGTGCTTAGGGTCATTGTACTGCTGGAAGGGGAACCTTCACCCCAGTCTGAGGTCCTGAGAGCTCTGGAGCACGTTTTCATCAAGGATCTCTCTGTACTTTACTCCATTTCCCTTTCCCTGACTAGTCTCCCAGTCCCTGCTGCTGAAAAACATCCCCACAGCATGATGCTGCCACCATCATGCTTCCCCATAGGGATGGTGACAGGTTTGCTCCAGATGTGACAATTGGCATTCAGGTCACAGAGTTCAATCTTGGTTTCATCAGACCAGAGAATCTTGTTTCTCATGATCTGAGAGTTTTTTAGGTGCTTTTTGGCAACTCCAAGTAGGCTATCATGTGCCTTCCAATGAGGAGTGGCTTCCGTCTGGCCACTCTACTGTAAAGGCCTGATTGGTGGAGTGCTGCAGAGATTGTTGTACTTCTGGAAGGTTCTCCCATGTCCATAGAGGAACTCTGGAGCTCTGTCAGAGTGACCATCGTGTTCTTGGTCACCTCCCTGACCAAGGCCTTTCTACCCCGATTGCTGTTTAGCCGGGCGGCCAGCTCTAGGAAAACTTGGTGGTTCCAAACTTCTTCCATTTAAGAAGGATGGAGGCCACTATGTTCTTGGGGCCTTCAATGCTGCAGACATTTTTTGGTACCCTTCCCCAGATCTGTGCCTCGACACAATCCTGTCTCTGAGCTCTACGGACAATTACTTCGATCTCATGGCTTGGGTTTTGCTCTAACATGCACTGCCAACTGTGGGACCTTATATAAACAGGTGTGTTCCTTTCCAAATCATGTCCAATCAATTCAATTTACCACAGGTGGACTCCAATCAAGTTGTAGAAACATGTCAAGGATGATCAATGGAAACAGGATGCACCTGAGCTCAATTTGGTGTCTCACAGCAAAGGGTCTGAATACTTATCTAATTTAGGTATTTCTGTTATAGATTTTTAATACATTTGCAAACATTTCCAAAAACATGTTTTTTCTTTGTCATTATGGGGTATTGTGTGAGAATTGATGATTTAAAAAAAAAAATCATTTTAGAATAAGGCTGTAACGTAACAAAATGTGGAAAAGGTCGAGGGCCCTGAATACTTTCCAAATGCACTTTATATGTTTCCCGTTATAAATCAGACCTGTTGTAAAACTGTGAGCGCATGAACAAGCATTATGACTCCACCTGAAAAATGCCCATCGTCCACCTTTTATGCTGACAATAATGCCCTTCTTTGCTGTATACTTTTGCTGTATTGGAATAAGGCCAATAAATAGCAATGGCGAACTTGATCAAATGTCTTTGATGTATCTTACCATCTCCGAAAGAGAAAAACATTTGCAAATTGTTTTGGACCAGTAAACAGATCATTTGCATACACTAATGTTTTGCATTTACTTTTTCTCCAAACCTAAATATGCTGCAATGCCCGCGAATTCTGAATTTTGAAAACTGTAGTAGGCATACTTACAGTGGTAGTCCACACCAACGCAAAAGATCAACTGTCTGTTCACTTGTCAAATTCTACTGTAGGCCTATGTTATAACCGCACTCCCCTTCGGATGCGTAGAGCAAAAAAAAAAAATCTAATAGGTCCAATCTAATAGGTCCAATTAAATGAGAGATGTCAATGGTATTTTGTTGTATGGCTACTTCGTGAATATGAACTCTTCATGGTCAGAAAAGGTGAGGAATTTATTCTGCAATGATCACGGAAATGAAATAAATAATAGGAATTAGATGCTTATTTATTTTAGGATCCAAAAATAAAATGAATAGGCCTAGATTCTTTATTTGATCAAATAATTAAATATATATATATTTTGATACATAAAGGGGTCCTAAAATTCTAAATCAAATAGCTGATTATCCATGGTATGACCATCTTAAAACAATTCCATATGTTAACCCCCCAACGGCTTAGACTTTTGTAGGTTAAAGAAGGATTTTAAAGACAATTGAGACATTGATTGTCTGTGTGTGTCATTCAAAGTGGTCAAGACAAAATATATACAGTATAAGTGTCTTCTCACTAACGGCAAACGATTGCATCTTGTTATTGTATTTAGCTACCTGTTTTTTTTGTTGTGAATAAAAGTGTCATCATGCACAGAGTGTACAAAACATTCCTAATATTGAGTTGCATCTCCTTTTGCCCTCAGTACAGCATTCCACATAGATGCTGCCCCATGTTGACTCCAATGTTTCCCAGTTTGTCAAGTACTACTACCATACCCCATTTAAAGGCACTTGTATCTTTTGTCTTGCCCATTCTGAATGGCACACATACACAATCCATGTCTCAATTGCCTCAAGGCTTAAAAATCCTTCTAAAATGCTTCTAAAAGTCTAAGCCAGTGGGGGGGATTTAGAATTTTAGGACCCCTTTAGGTATCAAAAATATTTAAAAAATGTATTTGATAAAATATAGAACCTGGTCTTTACTACTATAACCCATAGCAACGCAATGAATAACACATTCATAAATGGCGAAAATAAATAAGAAGGAATAAGGTTTAGAAGTGTCTGTCCAATATCTAGGAGATATAAGAGTTTTTTTGGACACATATTTAACCACTTATTTTTGTTGGCACAAAACTACCTCCACACTTCCATTTATTTCAGACGAGACCCGTGATACTTGTGGGGGTTGTATAGAAAAACGTAGGACACCATTGTGTGTGTGAGAGTCTCATCTTTCTATGATCATGTTAGTTTGGCCAAACTGATTTTTTGGGATGTCTCATGGTCTGACAAACACCACTGTAGCTCAGCTATCTTCAATCCCAGATATCTCTAGCTGAAACTGACAGATTGTGATGGGGATTTTTTAAAATGATTTCACTTAGATTGACGCACGGGTGCGCCAATAGACTTAAGGATTACTGTCTCCTCCCCTTCATTTAAACGGATTGAAGTGGATTTAACAAGTGACACCAATAAGTGATAATAACTTTCAGCTGGATTCACCTGGCCAGTCGAAGTCATGGAATGAGAAGGTGTTACTAATGTTTTGTACACTCAGTGTATATTCCCCCTTTGCACAAAGCTACTTTTTGCAATACTTCAACCACTAGAAACTGTCTCTACGCATGGTTTAAACATTACAGGAGGATAAGCACATTCTCATGTCAAGTTTATGTAAATGCCAACTTTTGCATGAAATCTGGCACACGCATGTTTAGGGGAATGTTTTGTTTGTTCCCAAGATTTTTGAATCTCAGAATTATTAGCCCCTGTTCAGTCAGTGCTTAAAACTGCTTTGCCAGGCCAGAGATCCACACTCCTTTCATGACTCATTTATACCTGTATCTCATAGCCTATTAAAACATGGGCTTTCTACTTCACTCATAACACTACTGTCCTTTACTTTTATTGAAACATATCCTCAAATCTTGTCACACTCTTCGGAATTTCCTTGCTCCCCTGGAAGGGTAGACTGGGGGAAATTGTTTGAGAGATGCACACTCGCTTAGGGGAGACCAGGAGAAATTGTAAGACCATCAGTGGCTTGTATGCAGCTTGTATGTGTGGAGGCCTGGAGGTACTAAACGTGTTTATATTAGTGAATGGTCAACTACCGTGGGACAGGCAGTCTTTTTCTCAGCATTCTTATTTTTACCTCTGGGGACGGCTGATTTTGAATCAGTAAAGAAAGTCAAGTAACTCAAGAGCAAACCCTAAACAGTCATTACCTAGGGTGTAACGGCTGTTGGAAGGAGGGGACAAAGGTGCAGCGTGGTAAGTGTTCATATTTAGTTATTGAACTGAACACTAAATACAAAATAACAAGAGAATAAATGAAACCGAAACAGTCCCGTAAGGTGCAAACATTGATACGGAAAACAACTACCCACAAAAACCCTGTGGGGAAAAGCTACCTAAGTATGGTTCTCAATCTGAGACAACGATCGACAACTGTCCCTGATTGAGAACCATACCTGGCCAAAACAAAGAAATTCAAACACATAGAAAAAGAACATAGAATGCCCACCCAAATCACACCCTGACCAAACCAAAAATAGAGACATAAAAAGCTCTCTACGGTCAGGGCGTGACATAGGGGCAATTGTGTTCTAGTATGAATCACATAATAATATCAAGGCATAAAGGCTGTACTGTATGCATGCTCAGTCTGCAACATTTCCAATAATTGATCGTTGTATGGTTCAATATCACTTCAAGTGTTTTTTCCCCTTTCCATCAAGGCTGAATGAAGAGATGGAGAAGAAAAGAGAGATGTCTTTTCATGTCTCTTGAAAGTGCTTACCTGTGTGTGTGTGTGTGTGTGTGTGTGTGTGTGTGTGTGCGCGTGTGTGTGTGTGTACACGCCCGTGTGTGTGTGGGACTCTGTAGACTGGGACATCCCCAGGGGTAAAAACAACAAATGAAATACAAGCACCGTTGTTAGTTTCTCACACAAGTCAATTCATAATTGTATCATAAGATCTACAACTGTAAGCTACTCCGTACGTGATAGCTTGAGCAGAGTTTCATGTAAACACGTGAACATTACTTGTAATGATACTGTTTGCTGGCACGCTGAAAAAGGTGGATTTAAAGCATCAAATACTTTATAATGAACATGCATTTATGTGCAAATAAGGAAGCGGACATATGATGAGACCAAGTGGTCCATAGAAACAATATTTTTTTGCTCATTTGACAGTGAAACACAGACACACGTCATTGGCTCTGACCTACTATTTACTGACAGGATTCTCCTGGGAGCAGGGTGTGTGTGTGTCTGTGTGCCCGTATATGTGTGTATCTGTGTTTGCTACTGAAGCCTCCTTCCTACTCCTTCCTCCTATCATTGTATCTCATTGTCTTGTTGTTTACCCAGAGCCACTTGAAGGCTAAAGAGATGTATGAGTCACTACCACTAAGAAAAGGAGCAGTAGACTAATAATAGTGGCTGGCCTACTGGTCACTTTCTCATTATAAGCTCTATAGATTGGTATCACCATCATCCCCCGTAAAAATCACTAAATACAAACAGCATTTCACTAAAGGTCAGGTTCATTAGTGAGACTCTCATCCCTTAGCTAGTTCCTTTTTGTCCCCAGGCACTATGCTCTGCAAAGAGACATCTGATGTGTAGGCTATCTATCAGGAACAGCGTAGTGAAAGTGATGCTGATGCGAAGTCAGATACTATTCCCAGTGTGATGCATGCCAGTGTGGGGACTAAGAGCCCTGTTCTGTCTGATAAATTCACAATTCTCTGTTTCAGAAATGGACAGAATCTCTTTTAATTCAAATTCCTAGTCAAAAACATGTTCTATACAATCTAGAAATTATATTGTTTCTTATTAAAACTCATTGTCACCCCTATCCATATCCAAGAACAAGCCAGAATCAATTTCCCCATGTTTCCTCCACTACAACTCACTGCACCAGTAAAGATAACATTTCCAGTAACAATCACAAGTTGCTAGGATCCCTCAAAGTGCTGTTGACTCACTATTAGAATGGGAAAGGGGGATATATAGTCAGTTGTACAACTGAATACATTCAACTAAAATGTGTCTTCTGCATTTAACCCAACCCCTCTGAATCAAAGAGGTGCGAGGGGCTGCCTTAATCGACATCCACGTCTTCGGCACCCGAGGAACAGTGGGTTAACTGCCTTGCTCAGGGGCAGGACGACAGATTTTTGCCTTGTCAGCTCAGGGATTCGATCCAACAACCTTTCAGTAATGATATGAAAAGGAAGTCCAATGCAATAAACGCACACACACAAACCTGATTCTCAGCTACGGTTGTGAGGCTGGTTAGACATACTGCCACATTTTCTAAAACAACGTTGGAGGCGGCTTATGGCTTATGCTACCGTGTTGTCATGTTGTATTGCTACCATGTTCGGTTGTCATGTGTTGCTGCCATGCTGTGCTGTTGTCTTAGGTATCTCTTTATGTAGTGTTGTGGTGTCTCTATTGTCATGATGTGTGTTTTCTCCTAAATTTTTATTTGGAATCCCCTGTCCCAGCAGGAGGCCTTTTGCATTTTGGTAGGCCATCACTGTAAATAAGAATTTGTTTTTAACTGACTTGCCTAGCTAAGTAAAGCGTTTAAATAAATAATAAATCAAAACATTTTAGAGAAATTAACATTACATTCTCTGGCAACAGCTCTGGTAGACATTCCTGCGGTCGGCATTGCCAGTTGCACGCTCCATCAAAACTTGAGACATCTGTGGCATTGTGTTGTGTGACAAAACTGCACATTTTAGAATGGTCTTTTATTGTCCCCTGTACAAGCAACTGTGTGATGATCATGCTGTTTAATCAGCTCCTTGATATGCCACACCTGTCAGTACAATGGATTATCTTGGCAAATGAGAAATAAGTGCTCACTAACAGGGATGTAAACAAACATTTGAGAGAAATAAGCTTTTTGTGTATATGGAACATTTCCGGGATCTTTTATATCAGCTCATGAAACATTTGGACCAAAATTTGACATGTTACGTTTATATTTTTGTTCAGTATAGTTTGGTTGTACCAGCACCCCGTTGTTTGACTGGGAGAGACTATAAGGACACAGCTGATGCTTAAACTGACAAGCCAAAAACTAAAACCGACCCTTACCTTAACCAAACCCTTAACCATGACCCTAACCCTTACCCTAACCTAAGAAATTCTGAAATTAAATATTTCTTTGTGACTGTGTAATCTAGTGGAAACAGTCTTCTCTTGCCTGTCTTGGTGCCTGCCTCATCAGAGAGTGACCACACATTTTCATGGAAAACAAGGCATGTGCTAATAAAAGCAATTCCTTAAAAGAAGTTTAGTCATCCTCTAAAACGATCTAGAACAATCCAATCTATAGCTAGCAAACAAAACTACTAACACTAGCTTTAGAAAAGCCTAGCTGTGATAAGGTGCGTCTCAGTGAGAGGTGTAGGAGTCAGGCGCAGGAGAGCAGGGATTTCTGAGAAGCGTGTTTAATATATATTTATATATATATATATATATATATACATATATATATATATATATATATATATATATATATATTTATATATACACATAGTCCACCAATACAAAATTGGCACAGATGAAAATCCAAAACTACGCTCTCGAAGGAACAGAAACTCTTGCAAATACACAGAGGAACAACCACAGTTCCGACTCTACATACAAGTGCCTAAATAGTGATGACAATACAGAAACTCGTGCCAAATGCAGGAGGAACAAACTCAGTTCCGAAACTTAACTACAAGTACGCAATAGCGAAAACAATAAACATCATAGATCATCGAACGCAAATACACACAAGCTTAATCCTGCACGAATTAAGGCAGGCAACAGGTGCCCTATATACACACAAAATGAACGCAATTGAAACCAGGTGTGAAAAGGAACACAGACAAAACAACCAGAGAAGGAAAAACGGATTGGTGGCGGCTAGTAAACCGGCGACACCGAGCGCCGAGCGCCGCCCGAACAGGGAGAGGAGTTACCTTCGGTAGAAGTCGTGACACTAGCTAGATAGGTAGATAGCTAACATTAGCTAGTTAGGTTGATGCAATCATGCAGTTAATCCAGTTTTGTTTGTTATTAATTAATTTATTCACAAACGTTTGTGGTTCTAATTTCACCTTCTTAAAATTAAAAAAACGAAACATTTCGCCACAGAGCAGTCTGCACAGACAAAATGGACACATTTGTCCAACCATAACAGATGGATGGCTAATGCAGAAAGAGAGAATTGAGGGATTCTAGCACCACGATAACTTTCACAAATACAGTGCATGGTGACATCTACTGATATGAACTGGTAATGCAGGTTTGGTTAGAATAGAGCGCAGTAGGGGCCTCCCAAGTGGCGCAGCGGTCTAAGGCACTGCAGTGCTTGAGGCGTCACTACAGTTCTGGATTCGATCTCGAGATGTGTCGCAGCTGGCCGCGACCGGGAGACCCATGAGGCGATGCACAATTGGCCGAGCGTCGTCTCGGTTAGGGGAGAGTTTGGCCGGCCAGGATGTCCTTGTCCCATTGTGCTCTAGGGGCTCCTGTGGCCGGGCGCATGCATGCTGACGAAGTCGCCAGTTGTACGGTGTTTCCTCCGACACATTGGTGCGGCTGGCTTCCAGGTTAAGTGAGCAGTATGTCAAGAAGCAGTGTGGCTTGGCAGGGTCGTGTTTCAGAGGACACATGGCCCTCAACCTTCGCCTCTCCCGAGTCAGTACGGGAGTTGCAGCGATGGGACAAGACTGTAACTACCAATTAGGTTGAAAGAAAAGGTTAAAAAGTACCAAAAAAAGAAAAAAATAGACTGCAGTAGAATGAGTGACATTCAATAAATTCTACTTCATGAAAAAGAGGATATTATTTTCCAATAAAATGTTGAAAGTAGTTGATTTAATGATTGAATATATGGATTTTACAGGCAATCCGTTCCTACAGTGAGAACCAGGGAACCAAGCTCTGGTGGGCCAGATGGTGAAGAGGACAATAACACAAGGTTAGTGGTTTTATGACTTACATATATATAAAAAAACACTAATAAAAAGTCTACTTTGCATAGTACTAAATGTAACCCTGCCTTATTACAAAGTCTACTGTGTATAGTATTAAATGTAACCCTGCCTTATTACAAAGTCTACTGTGTATAGTATTAAATGTAACCCTGCCTTACATAAATCTTACAGAATGAATAATTGCAGAAGAACACTGTAATCAGATGAAGAAATAATTGGTTGTGATCCACCTTAGGCTATGAGTGTTTCCAATTCACCTGACCCAACAAGAAAAAACCCAGCCCCATAGTCATAGTCATAGCAAAGATGAAATAATAATCTATAATCTATAATAAAAATAATATTTTGTCATCATAGCCTACGAATAGGACCCAGAGTTTTACCTGACCTAGTTATGAGATCAGGAAAAACTCTGTATGCTCGCATTGAACGATGTAGCCTTGGCATCCAATGGTGGGCGCTAGAGATCTGTACTATTGTCTAGGATTGAAGTACCCAGTCAGTAATATACTCGTGTCCCCTGTGGCATGTCTCATACATAAAGCATCCTCCATTTAGGCTGCAAAAGCATAATTTCCCTCCTTAACAAGCTTATGAACTGTCTTAAAATAATATCCCAAAATGGTGGTGGAAAATTGTGTACTGTACACCTATTTTCATGTTTTTTTCCGACTTCTCACCATTAAAACTAGTTAAGGAGGGAAATTATGCATTTGCAGCCTGAATAGAGGATGCTTTATGTACGATCCAGTCCATGGGGGACACAAGTGTATTATCGGATGGGCACATCAATACTAGACTATAGTGCACAATTAGAGCTCACTATTGGCTGCTTAGGCTATGAACGATACATGCCGGAAAGTTCAAAGCTCTTGCCCCAGGTTGCAAGCCTCTCTTTATTTGGTTTCTCCCATTTCTGGTGGTTTTCTTTGCTTATTAGGGTAAAAGGAGGCTCAGGAACTTTTGTATAATTTCAGCCAGTAGTTTTGAAAGTGGTGCTTATGAGCCATAACAGGTGCCCGTTTTATGTGCACTACGTCATCCAATTGTGTATTACGTCATCCATTTTGTATATGTTACGTCCTGCAAATCATATATGTTACAATTGTTTTTGTTGTGCTTAAGATCCTGGACTGCATGTTTAATAATTATGCTAATCATGTCTTTGTTTTGGCTTAACAAGGGAAGTAATGTCTATTGTAATGGAAAGTATGCAGTAGCAATGCCTTTCATATGTCATCATCACTGTCTATCATATGTATGAATGATTCATGCCAGGTTGGGGCAGGTCCTTTTAAGGCTCCCGTGCTCCTCATTCAGGGAGAGAAGGTTGAGGTAACATGCAGGTAGCCTACTCTACATACTGTAGGCCTAGCTCTGCTACCCCCTCAGATATTTATGAGAGTTTTACCCTGTGTTTGAGGCTATTTTGCCTTTGTTCTCGAGTAGCCTAGTCATTATAGTAAGTAGCCTATTGTTTATGTATTTATAAATGTACATTTATTGCTAAAGGGATATTTCATCCCAAATTACAAAATCACATGTTTGTTTGCTTAGCATTTGTGGCACAAATCCAATTCAGGTCAATGGTACCTACGGTGCATTCAGAAAGTATTCAGACCTCTTGACCTTTTCCACATTTTGTTACGTTATAGCCTTATTCTAAATTGTATTACATTACTGTTTTTATTCATCAATCTACACAAAATACCCCATAATGACAAAGCGAAAACAGAAATGCCTGATTTACATTAATATTCAGACCCGTTGCTAAGAGACTCGAAATTGAGATCAGGTGCATCCTGTTTCCATTGATCATCCTTGACATGTTTCTTCAACTTGATTGGAGTCCACCTGATTGGACTTGATTTGGAAAGGCACACACCTGTCTATATAAGGTCCCACAGTTGACAGTGCATGTCAGAGCAAAACCAAGCCATGAGATCGAAGGAATTGGCCGTAGAGCTCTGAGACAGAATTGTGTCAGGCACAGATCTGGGAAAGGGTACTAAAAAATGTCTCCAGCTTTGAAGGTCCCCAAGAACACAGTGGCCTCCATCAATCTTAAATGGAAGAAGTTTGGAACCACCAAGACTCTTCCTAGAGCTGGCCGCCCAGCCATACTGAGCAAACAGGGGAGCAAACAGGGGCCTTGGTCAGAGAGATGACCAAGAACATGATGGTCACTCTGATAGAGAACCTTTCAGAAGGACAAACATCTCTGGCCAGACATAAAAGGCACATGACAGCCCGATGGAGTTTGCCAAAAGACACCTAAAGGACTCAGATCATGAGAAATAAGATTCTTTGGTCTGATGAAACCAAGATTTAACTTTTTGACCTGAATGCCAACCAGCACATTTGGAGGAAACCAGGCACCGTTCATGACCTGGCCAATACCACCCTACAGTGAAGCATGGTGGTGGCAGCATCATGCTGTGGGGATGTTTTTCAGCGGCAGGGAATGGGAGAAAGTCAGGATCGAGTAAAAGATGAACGGCGCAAAGTACAGAGAGATCTTTGATGAAAGCCTGCTCCAGAGCACACAGGACCTCAGACTGGGATGAAAGTTCACCTTCCAACAGGACAACAACCCTAAGCACACAGCCAAGACAACACAGGAGTGGCTTCGGGACAAGACTCTAAATGGCCTTGAGTGGCCCAGCCGGACTTGAACCTGTTCAAACATCTCTTGAGAGACCTGAAAATAGCTGTGTAGCGACGCTCTCCATCCGACCTGACAGAGCTTGAGAGGATCTGCAGAGAAGAATGGGAGACACTCTCCAAATTCAGGTGTGCCAAGCTTGTAGTGTCATACCCAAGAATATTCAAGGCTGTAATCACTGCCAATGGTGCTTCAAGGTGCTTCAACAAAAATGGCTAAAAACCTGTTTTTGATTTGTAATTATGGCGTATTGTGTGTAGATTGATGAGGGGAAAAAACAGTTTTAGAATAAAACTGTAAGGTAACAAAATGTGGAAAAAGTAAAGGGGTACTTTCCGAATGCACTGTATATTAGCATGTTCACGCTTCTTGTCCAAATCATCCTAAAATATAAAAAAATGGATTGTGTAACTCAAAGTTACTTGTAGATGATCTGGACTTGATGTGCAGAAATGCTAATATAGGTAATATTGACTTTTTGTTTCACAAAAAGTAAAATGCCACAAATGCTAAAAAGTTAACATTAGATACAGTGGCCAGGTAAACAAAAACAAAACATGGATTGTTGTCATACCTTGTCTATAGACTGCTTACAGGGTAAGGAAACCAATATGTATTTAAAACATTTTTTGGGGTGAACTATCCCTTTAAGTATTTTGTCAACAACTATTTTTCATAATTTAGTCTTTGTAGGCCTATTCATATGACCTATCCATATATTCAGTAGGTTCGGTATATACAGTGCCTTGCGAAAGTATTCGGCCCCCTTGAACTTTGCGACCTTTTGCCACATTTCAGGCTTCAAACATAAAGATATAAAACTGTAGTTTTTTGTGAGGAATCAACAACAAGTGGGACACAATCATGAAGTGGAACGACATTTATTGGATATTTCAAACTTTTTTAACAAATCAAAAACTGAAAGATTGGGCGTGCAAAATTATTCAGCCCCTTTACTTTCAGTGCAGCAAACTCTCTCCAGAAGTTCAGTGAGGATCTCTGAATGATCCAATGTTGACCTAAATGACTAATGATGATAAATACAATCCACCTGTGTGTAATCAAGTCTCCGTATAAATGCACCTGCACTGTGATAGTCTCAGAGGTCCGTTAAAAGCGCAGAGAGCATCATGAAGAACAAGGAACACACCAGGCAGGTCCGAGATACTGTTGTGAAGAAGTTTAAAGCCGGATTTGGATACAAAAATATTTCCCAAGCTTTAAACATCCCAAGGAGCACTGTGCAAGCAATAATATTGAAATGGAAGGAGTATCAGACCACTGCAAATCTACCAAGACCTGGCCGTCCCTCTAAACTTTCAGCTCATACAAGGAGAAGACTGATCAAAGATGCAGCCAAGAGGCCCACGATCACTCTGGATGAACTGCAGAGATCTACAGCTGAGGTGGGAGACTCTGTCCATAGGACAACAATCAGTCATATATTGCACAAATCTGGCCTTTATGGAAGAGTGGCAAGAAGAAAGCCATTTCTTAAAGATATCCATAAAAAGTGTTGTTTAAAGTTTGCCACAAGCCACCTGGGAGACACACCAAACATGTGGAAGAAGGTGCTCTGGTCAGATGAAACCAAAATTGAACTTTTTGGCAACAATGCAAAACGTTATGTTTGGCGTAAAAGCAACACAGCTCATCACCCTGAACACACCATCTCCACTGTCAAACATGGTGGTGGCAGCATCATGGTTTGGGCCTGCTTTTCTTCAGCAGGGACAGGGAAGATGGTTAAAATTGATGGGAAGATGGATGGAGCCAAATACAGGACCATTCTGGAAGAAAACCTGATGGAGTCTGCAAAAGACCTGAGACTGGGACGGAGATTTGTCTTCCAACAAGACAATGATCCAAAACATAAAGCAAAATCTACAATGGAATGGTTCAAAAATAAACATATCCAGGTGTTAGAATGGCCAAGTCAAAGTCCAGACCTGAATCCAATCGAGAATCTGTGGAAAAAACTGAAAACTGCTGTTCACAAATGCTCTCCATCCAACCTCACTGAGCTCGAGCTGTTTTGCAAGGAGGAATGGGAAAAAATGTCAGACTCTCGATGTGCAAAACTGATATAGACATACCCCAAGCGACTTACAGCTGTAATCGCAGCAAAAGGTGGCGCTACAAAGTATTAACTTAAGGGGGCTGAATAATTTTGCACGGCCAATTTTTCAGTTTTTGATTTGTTAAAAAAGTTTGAAATATCCAATAAATGTCGTTCCACTTCATGATTGTGTCCCACTTGTTGTTGATTCTTCACAAAAAAATACAGTTTTATATCTTTATGTTTGAAGCCTGAAATGTGGCAAAAGGTCGCAAAGTTCAAGGGGGCCGAATACTTTCGCAAGGCACTGTAGGTTCGGTATATACTATATAACCTAGGTTACATCTCCCTGTTGCTGTTCTGCAAATTAACTAGGCTGCCAGCTTCTCAAGGTAACAGATTCTTTGTCAGATTGTCCCTGTCGTCTGTGTGTGGTGTTCTTTCCAACTCCACTAAAGCAAAATCGAAGTTGTACACCTATTGTGGTCTTATCTTATTGTTTAGTCTGCAAACCCATGGTGGCCAGGGTTTAACCTTTTGCTGTCGTCCAAAATGGCACCCTAGACTATTTCTTTCATGGTACACTACTTTGACCAGAGCCCTACCCTGATCGAAAGTAGCTAGTGCACAGGATATAGAGTGCCAATAAGGACGCATCCTTCTACTTTACTAGGGAACAACAAGGAGCTGCTATGACTCATTTTCATAACACAGAACTGAAATCCACTTTTACTGTAGGGAACCAGGGATGAGGTAATGACAGAGTTATAGGCCTTCTGATAAACATACGTTTTTATTTATTAAGGATCCCCATTAGCTGCGACCAAGGCAGCAGCTACTCTTCTTGGGGTAGAAACAAGATTAAGGCAATTACATTTAAAAAAAAACATTTTAAAATGTAAAAAATAAAATATTACATCATACAACACATTAGAACACCACTACTCTACCACTACATATCCACAATACAAAATGTATAATACCACAATGCAACAATATTACAACATTAAATTTGCGTCCTTGCACAAAATAGTACACAGCATCATCAGGATATGTATGCAACCATTTCTGTCAAGCCGTCTACGCATACTGTTTGACGCGTCCGTTTGATAAATCCAACGTCTGCACCACATCGAACGCACTGCAACTGCCTCTGCAATGCAATACTACAAGGCAAATGCAGCGTTTCATTGGAAATGAATATGATTAGGGTGTAGCAAAATGCAATGACCCTGCTGGTGTGTTCGAAACGTTACATTGTACAGTACATGTAAATCAAATCAAATTGTACTGGTCACTTGCAGTTATTACGGGTGTAAAGAAATTCTTGTGTTTCTAGCTCTAACAATGCAGTAATATCTAACAAGTAATATCAAACAATACACACAATTGTAAAGTAAAGGAATGGAATTAAGAATATAAAAATATTTGAACAAGCAATGTCGTAAAATAATAGAATAGAATAGTATTAGAATAGAATACAGTATATACATATGAGATGAGTAGTGCAAAATTTGTCAACATTATTAAAGTGACTAGTGTTCCAATTATGACAGTGTCCAGTGATTTCAAGTCTTTGTGTGTAGGGCAGCAGCCTCTAAGGTGCTAGTGATGACTATTTAACAATCTGATGGCCTTGAGATAGAAGCTGTTCTTCAGTCTCTCGGTCCCAGCTTTGATGCACCTGTACTGACCTCTCCTTCTGGATGATAGCGGGGTGAACAGGCAGTGGCTCGGTGGTTATTGTCTTGATGATCTTTTGGGACTTTCCGTGACATCGGGTACTGTAGGTGTCTTGGAGGGCGGGTAGTTTGCCCCATGCTTTATGTGGAATATAGATCCATGTAGTCATGGCTCTAGTACTGTGCATTTCCCAAAGTCTGTTCTGGCCTTGGGGACTGTGAAGGGACCCCTGTGGGGTATGTATGGGTGTCTGAACTCTGTGCTAGTCATCTGAACAGGCAGCTCAGTAGTTTCAACATGTCAATACCTCTCACAAAGACAAGTTGTGATGCAGTCAATCTCTCCTTTACTTTAAACCAGGAGAGATGCCACATAGTAATTCATACTTGGTTTAAGAATACATTGCAAATGTACTTCAGAACTCATGCCAATGCATGCAAGATGACATTAAAAATGTGGTCAAGGAAGGTAATATGCAATAGAACCATAAACAGTGATGGAAATGCCAGTGTCACAAATGTCTTATAGAATCATTCCTAGCAATACATTACTTTATGAAATGGAAAATGAGATCTACCATTTCAGTCTGTATTTACATAAGTAATTGCCATGTACACCTACACGTAAAAATATCCAGTGAAAGGCAGATCATGAAAAGTCATGGTTCATGAATAATTACATGACTCTGTTAGAACCTACAAGTCATGTTCCACCCAAGAACTGCATAATGGCACAATTCTCTATACTAACCTCTCTTCTATATCTTAATGTCTCTCTAAACCAGGGTTGTTCAATGTTGCTTCTGGAGGGACAAAACACTTCTGGTTTTCATCCTCTCCTTCTTATAAGGGACTAATTCGGTGCAATTAACTACCAGGTAGAACCAAAAAACGCAAGCATTTCGTCCCTCCAGGACCCAAATTGAACAGCCCTTCTCTAAACACTAATTACCATGGCAATCATTCACTGTGTGTGTGTGCATGTGTGCATGTGTGTTTCCTCCCTCCAGGAGAGCAGGCTATCCCTCTGCTCTATTTGATGTATGTACTCTGCTTCATCAGAGGGTCATGATTGTGAGTGAGAAGATTTGAAATGCTTCAGACCCCAAACATCGACTGATTTCCTCAGCAACAAAACACTAAAATCCCAGAGATTTGAATGCAATGATAATTAAACTGTAGTAAGACAATAAAATGTAAAGATTTGGCTGATATGATGCAAAAATGGTTGCAGTCTGATCCACTGAACTAGAGGTCCAGCTCTGTACTGTATGTTTTAAGTTGAAGCTACATTTGTTTGATTTTCCACTTGCAGCTATTTGTTTACTTATTCAGCTGGTGCACAGATAAAACTAACTCTAACTATAAAAACATCGATCCTTTGGCGTTTAGCTTGATATGGTTCTAGAGTACTGCCACTGTTCATTGCATAATATTGTCAAAACATTTGCACATGACTCAAGTCACATAATTTATGTTCCACTGTCCACTCCTCTCACTGTCGATACAATATGTATTGCGATTCTCACAATTCTATATGTATTGCGATTTGATACTGCGATTTTATTGCAATTTGATGAACCAAACATATTTCTCACTATATGTTGCAGAGACAAGAGAGAGCATGAGAAAATGAGTTTTGATCAGTCAGGGAAATAAAAGTGCTGAAAACAAGCAATAGGATAAAAAAATTATTGCCGCAGGTACAGCCGACGAGCACTAGCTAACACTACCTACAGTAAAAAAAAATGATCGATACTTGGAGTCAAATATCTATATAATATTGTCCCAAAATAATATTGCGATATGTAGCATTATGCAATGAACAGTGGCCGTACTCTAGGACCATATAAAGGCTATGGGATCAACATTTTTACATTTAGAGTTCATCCCCCTCCATCATTACTGTGAGGTTAGTTACCCACATGTGATATTGAAAACCGAATATCACAGGACACCTCTTAACTAGCGTCAACGTGACTGGCCATGGATTGGAGGATATTTAATGAAATGCACTAGCTATGCCACATGGCTCAGAGTAGGAGTCTATACCACCAAGCCCCCACACTGTTACAAATACATTTTACTTACCTTTTCACCTTGCTTTCGAAAACCTAAAATCGAAACATAACTTCAAAAAAACAGAAACAAAATTACTAAAATAATCCCAATGCATTGAATCGCCTGAAGCACACAAAAAACATCCAAACAAGGTATTTACACTTTACAAGACCTTCACCCATCTGAAATGAGAGCAACAATGATTTTAACACTCCCTGTCTGTCAAGGGACCCTCTGTGTGTGTGAGTTTGTGCGTCTCTCCTCTTCCTCCTTCGTGATCACGTCAATGGGTCTGGGTCGATTACTTGTCTTGGTGTGATATTAAAACAAAGACCGCTTGTTAAAGAGCTCAGAATCCAGATCGGAGAGGTGATGCTTTCCCATTTAGCTTGTGTCGGCTTAGCTGCTCCGCACAGTGCCACAGGGGCCCTCAGAATGCTCTGCAGCTCTGCTGCCTTTTGTTGGGCTGACTCTGGGGCAGGCAGCACCTTCGATTTTGAGGAGGAGGTGTATCATGTGTGTAGTCTATAGGGGATGTCTGAGTGTTGCTTACACACAAATACTTAAATTACCAATATATTAAAAACTTTAGAAGGAAAAGGAAAATTAACAGGGTTGGTTTTTAACGGTCAAGATTTAAACAGTCATAGGTGACAGAAAGAGGGGGAGGGAAAGAGAGTTCGGAGGAGAGAAAGGTAAGCAGATTATTGTAGCCTAGGCCTTGGTAATACTTCTAAAAATGGTCACTGTTTGGTATATTCATGTTAGTTACATAATAGAATAGCAAAAGGCTATGTAATTGCTAAATGTTTTACTATTCCTACTCAATATTGATAATCTTAGTCAAAGACACACTAGCAGGTCTGAGAGGGCAGCAGGGGTTAGTTCACGCCATGGCTCCTCTACCCGAGGTTGCTTTTAATAAATGGTTTGAGGGTTGTAAATGAGATTGGCATGGAATTAGGGCAGAGCAGAGTTCCCTGAGAACTATTAAACACCACAAGCTCTAATGAGTTGATTAAAGTAAAAACATAGAGAGCTGACCTTCTCAGGGAAATGTTTATGTCTTCCCATTATGTTTGAGACGGCTGGCGTGGAAAGTGGCGGATGAAGACACTGGCAACTTGTCACACTGAGCTGGACGGGATAATTACATCAAACCTGTCAGCTTTTAGACAGCGGGGGCAAATGAGTCAAATTACACACAGGGTCTCTGGCATGCGTACACAGACAGACAGGCACGCACAAACACTCACAGGTACACACACAGAGAAGTGTAGTCCATGTTTGTTATTTTGACATCTCATCATACAAAATCTCTGAAGGTTAATTGGTGCAGTATTTTGGCTAGCTAATGAATCTGAGGTTCATATATGTAATGCCTCATTGTAGGCCAAAAGCCAAACAGCAGACTTACCCCCAAATTGTAATTTTAGGAGGGGCTATTAAATTGATAGGCCAACTGTAATTGGCAGTTATTAGGAATAATATCATCTGATTATCCTATCACTCAAGAATCGGTAACACTTTCGGTAACACATTTACATTGTATAATGCAAATGTATAATTACACTATAACAAGTATTGCAGTAATTGTAATAATTTATAGTTACACTGTAATGACAACATGTGGTTGCAATCTGTAATTACAGAGGTGTAACAGCAAATACTTGTTACCATCCTTGTTACAAATGGGCACGTTTTCACTAAATTCTTCAATTTAGTGTTGATTTTTTTCTCCAGCTGCATGCGATTCAGAAATAACTGTCACAAGGTTGTAATCTCTTGTGGACAGGTGTGCTGGGTGCCTGAGATTGCAAAGGTTGGAGGATCAATAGACTCTAATTACCTACTCGTGAATGCGCACTCTTCATGTTGTTGCTAGCACTTTCCCCAAAAAAGGTTTGCAAGCTAGCTACAGTCAGAGACATATATTTAGAGAGTTGGGCCAATGCGATTTCTGAATTATGATGCATTTACAGACCTCTTGACTTTTTACACATATTGTTACGTTACAGCCTTATTCTAAAATGGATTAAATTAAACAAATTCCTCAGCAATCTACACACAATACCCCATAATGACAAAGCGAAAACAGGTTTTAATACATGTTTGCAAACTTATATAAAAAAAAACCAGAAATACCTTAATTACATTAGTATTCAGACCCTTTGCTATGAGACTCAAAATTTGAGCTCAGGTGCATCCTGTTTTCATTGATCATCCTTGAGATGTTTCTACAACTTGATTTGAATCCACCTGTGGTAAATTCAATTGATTGGATATGATTTGGAAAGGCATACATCTGTCTATACAAGGTCCCACGGTTGACAGTGCATGTCAGAGCAAAAACCAAGCCATGAGGTCAAAGGAATTGTCCGTAGAGCTCTGAGACAGGATTGTGTCGAGGTAAAGATCTGAGGAAGGGTAGCAACAAATGTCTGCAGCATTGAAGGTCCCCAAGAACAAAGTGGCTTCCATCATTCTTAAATGGAAGAGGTTTGAAACCACCAAGACTCTTCCTAGAGCTGGCCGTCAGGCCAAACTGAGCAATCGGGGGAGAAGTTTGTTGGTCAGGGAGGTGACCAAGAACCCAATAGCCCCTCTGACAGAGCTCTGGAGTTCCTCTGTGGAGATGGGAAAACCTTCCAGAAGGACAACCACTCTGCAGCACTCCACCAATCAGGTCTTTATGGAGAGTGGCCAGATGGAGCCACTCACATGACAACCCGCTTGGAGTTTGCCAAAAGCCACTTAAAGACTCTCAGATCATGAGAAACAACATCGCCTGGTCTGATGAAACCAAGATTGAACTCTTTGGCCTGAATACCAAGCATCTTGTCTGGAGGAAACCTGGCACCATCCCTACGGTGAAGCATGGTGGTGGCAGCATCATGTTGTTGGGATGTTTTTCAGCTGTAGGGACTCCGAACAGAGCAAAGTACAGAGAGATCCTTGATGAAAACCTGCTCCAGAGCGCTCAGGACCTCAGACTGGGGCGAAGGTTCACCTTCTAACAGGACAACGACCCCAAGCACACAGACAAGACAACACAGGAGTGTCTTTGGGACAAGTCTCTGAATGTCCCTTAGTGGCCCAGCCAGAGCTTATGCAAATGTGATATTTCCGTTGTTCTTTATGAATTTGCAAACATTTTTATAAACCTGTTTTGCTTTGTCATTATGGGGTATTGTGTGTAGATTGATGAGGAAAATATACAATTTAATCAATTTTAGAATATCTTTAATGTCACGAAATGTGGAAAAAGCTAAGGGATCTGAATTCTTTCCGAATGCACTGTACATTACATGACACTTCCCGATTCTATGGCAGTCATATTAGCTCCCCATTAACATTACATGGGGAATATTTAGGGTGTGTTTGTAAATTCAATCTGGAGTGCCAGAGTGCACTCAGAGTGTGCTCTGGGCGTTCGCAAACTTAGAGTGTTGTCAGATTGTCTGTTTGTAAATTGAGAGCGTTTCGCCCTCGGAATAGTTCACAGCGCACACTGGACGCTCTGGCCAAGGAGTAGCATTGATCCGAGCGTTCTAACCTCACAACGGCAGTCAAGCACCCAAGCTGAGCATTTTACTTGCCCTAGCAGAGCTGGTTAGGCTGTTTTCATGGTATTCAAAGCATTGGTGACTGTAACTGTGCTACTGTCAACAATTGAATTATGTTTTGTTGCCGACGTTTACTGACACCGGCCATATTCAACGGGTGTTGAGCGTTCATAAATTCATAAATGAATCTGTTATTCTTCACTCTGGCACACTCTGAAATCTGAGTAGATAGCCAGAGTGAATTTACGAACAAGTCCTTAATCAATGCCATGTTACTGAATGTCTAGAATGACCATTCTGATGCATTTACATGACAGCCATGTGAGCTCTCCATTAACATTGCATAGGGAATATTTAAATAATGCAATGTAACTAACTGAATGATATAAGTTGGCCTAACTCTAAATATATGGCTCTGGCTACAGTTAGCTAGCTATGCAACACTAGGCTAGCTAGCAAGCTATCTAACTAGTTAGCTAGCTATCTAACTACCTATGCTAACTTGTCCAGCAGATTTCATGTTTCCAAAAAAGCTAAACAAATTGTATGGAAAACAATTTCTCTCACCTGTGTTGATGTTTTGACCTACAACACAGTAATATTTCATGTCTGGATTTTGCACATTGACCTTCTCAACCCCATTCTTTGCACACTGTCACATGATGTCAGTGTCAACACATGTGGTCACGTTCGAGGTTGTCCTTATTTTGAGCATGTTGCACAGATGGACAGATCTTGACATGATGCTTTAATTCCTGGCATAAATAAATACTTCCACCAATTCATCCCATCCAAACGTGAGAATGTTCCTCTATAGTGAAACACTTGCAAGGTTACATGATGAAATAAAAGTTTGTCTTATAAATCGTTTAAATTAATTTAAACCATTATTCAACCAAGCTTAATAGGCTTACAATTTGGCAAGCACAAATGACTATCTCACAATTTTAACCACAACTGTTAATTAATGTGTCCAAAAATGTTGGTTAAAGTAATTGACCCATTGTCAAACGCACTGTTAAATAATGTAACATTTTCAAGTATTTTTTTAATGTGAACCGTTTTTGCCATTGTGCCTGGGCATCCGACTCCAGAGCCCTTTATTGCAGAGTTATGCTAATGAGGTGGTCGGTTTTCAATTAGCTAACACTTATCACATGGTTTGTGTAGGGATCCTTAAATGTAACAGGGATTGTAATGATTACAGACTGCAATTACCACCAGTTGTTATTACAGTGTAACTATGAATTATTACAATTAATTACAATACTTGTTATGTCATGTTATGTAATAAGGCCCCTTTTAAATGAAGTGTTACCCAAGAAACTGTCCAATTACTTTAACATACATTCAACCATAAACCAGTCAGTAATATGCTTAAAAAATAAAGAATGTCTAATGGTATGTGATGTTTTGTCCTAAGGGTTTACCCTGCTTGTGATCTTTTCTCTGCTGATGAGAGTGGTAGGAGAGATAACTCTGGCCAAGGTGAGTGTCCTCTTCAGGACAGCAGTCTTCATCCTCGTGGCCTTCTACACTAACACATAGATGGTGGTTCGAGGTGAGGGAACATTATGTGCGTACGCTGAGTGTACAAAACATTAGGAACACCTGCTCTTTCCATGACATAGACTGACCAGGTGAATCCAGGTGAAAGTAATGATCCCTTCTTGATGTCACCTGTTTAATCCATTTTAATCAGAAGGGGAGGAGACAGGCTAAATAAGGATTTTTAAGCCTTGAGAAAATTGGAACATGGAGTGTCTGTGCAATTCAGATGGTTAATGGGAAAGACAACATATTTATTAAGTGCCTTTGAACAGGTTATGGTAGTAGGTGCCAAGCGTACTGGTTTGAGTGTGTCAAGAACTGCATCGCTGCTGTTATTTTCACTCTCAACAGTTTCCCATGTCTTTCAAGAATGTGGGAAGCATTGGAGTCAACATGGGCCAGCATCCCTGTGGAACGCATACGACACCTTGTAGAGCCCGTGCCCTGACGAATTGAGGTTGTTGTGAGGGTAAAAGGGGTTGCAAATGTTTTGTACACTCAGTGTATGTAGGGATTCATGATGTACTGACCTAATATGACTATAACTGTGATATGTAGTTTCTCACCTAGTTACCGTAGGATGAATGCTCTGGAAAATAGTGTCTGCTAAGTGACACAATTTGAATGTAGATATTCAGTTCTGGGCCTGTATTCAAAGCATCTCAGTGCTGATCTAGGATCAGGTCCACCCTGTCCATGTAATATTATTCATTGTAATATAAAAGGCAAACCTTATCCTAGATCAGTACTCCTACTCTGAGACAGGGTCTGATGCTCTCAAATAGAGGTTCCCTCCCCCTGTAGAGCTACCCTCCTGAATGCTTTTGCTCCCACTCTAATCTACCACACCAGATTCCAGGAATTGGCTTCTCACCAGAACCCTGCGTGGCTATATCAGGTGTGTTACAGTAAAACCTGTGTTTGAGTAAAAGTCTATAGATTCAGGGCCTCTCCCACTGGGAAGAGGGTCGCCACCCCTCATCTAAAATAAAACCATTTTAAAAGGTTTCACAACTGATTAGGTTAATACTGCAAATTTAAGACTACAGACACTGGATTGGATTTTAGACAGGAGTTGTTGTGATGATGTTGATACACTTTCGATCCTGCTGTGCTTTAATTAGAAAGAGACAAATCCTGGATGTAAAGTTGTTATTTTCCTGATGAGTTGTTTAAACACAGACACCGTTAAGATAACAGTGCATTGTGCTGGCCTTGTGGGAGATGGAGAGGATTGGTATTGATATCCTTCATTAAATAAATTGTTGTTGAAATTGTTAGGTGGACACACACACGCACATGCACACGCACTCTCTCTCCCTCTTTTAAGCATTGTGTGAATAATCAGCTGCAGCCTCACCAGATATCTGCATTCTGCTGTCTCTTCCTCTGCCTGGGATAATGAGGGTTAGCACAGTGGCACAGTTTCAGAGTCATCCCCTCCGTTCCCGTAGCCATGTAGGCGTTGGTTGGTCTGACTAACACACACACACACACACACACACACACACACACACACACACACACACACACACACACACACACACACACACACACACGTGTGCACACACATAATAAGCACACATATCTCACACTCACACACATAACACGCAAACACACACATTGGTGATGAGTAGGCATTGTACTGTTTGTTCTAATAAAGGAGCATGCCTTGCCCTCACCTTTACCATGCCTGAGCTGAATACCAAATCAACCTGAGATTATATCTCCTATTAGTTTTTACAGTAATTAGGAATAAGGTGCAATAATTGCACATTGCTGTGATGATAATGATGACGTATTACTTTCAGTGTAGAAATACAGTTTGTAATCAATCTACCATTATTAAATCTGGCATCTATTTATCTACCGCACAGAATCTCCTACAGTTTCAGAAATGAAGAGGATGTTTTACAATTTCAAATATGTTATTATAAAATAACAAAGCAATTTAAACAATATTACTGCTTAAAATATGTGCATCGATAAAGCAGTTTAGTAACCAAGACAACCTGGTCTTGTTCTGTTCTGCTCTGTCCTGTCTCTTCCTGTCCTGTCTTTCCTCTTTTGTCCGGCCTCATCCTTGTCTGTCCTCCTCCATCCTGTTGGTCCAGTCTGTCTTCATGTCCTGTCTTTCCTCTTCTGTCCGACCTCATCCCTGTCTGTCCTCCACTAACCTGTTGGTCCAGTCTGTCTTCATGTCCTGTCCTTCCTCTTCTGTCCGCCCTCATCCCTGTCTGTCCTCCACTAACCTGTTGGTCCAGTCTGTCTTCATGTCCTGTCTTTCCTCTTCAGTACGCCCTCATCCCTGTCTGTCCTCCACTAACCTGTTGGTCCAGTCTGTCTTCATGTCCTGTCTTTCCTCTTCTGTCCGCCCTCATCCCTGTCTGTCCTCCACTAACCTGTTGGTCCAGTCTGTCTTCATGTCCTGTCTTTCCTCTTCTGTACGCCCTCATCCCTGTCTGTCCTCCTCCATTCTGTTGGTCCAGTCTGTCTTCATGTCCTGTCTTTCCTGTTCTGTCCGCCCTCATCCCTGTCTGTCCTCCACTAACCTGTTGGTCCAGTCTGTTCTCCTGTCATTCCTCTTCTGTCCACCCTCATCCCTGTCTGTCCTCCACTAACCTGTTGGTCCAGTCTGTTCTCGTGTCTTTCCTCTTCTGTCCGCACTCATCCCTGTCTGTCCTCCAGTAACCTGTTGGTCCAGTCTGTCTTCATGTCCTGTCTTTCCTCTTCTGTCCGCCCTCATCCCTGTCTGTCCTCCACTAACCTGTTGGTCCAGTCTGTCTTCATGTCCTGTCTTTCCTCTTCTGTAAGCCCTCATCCCTGTCTGTCCTCCACTAACCTGTTGGTCAAGTCTTTCTTCATGTCCTGTCTGTCCTCTTCTGTCCGCCCTCATCCCTGTCTGTCCTCCACTAACCTGTTGGTCCAGTCTGTCTTCATGTCATGTCTTTCCTCTTCTGTCCGACCTCATCCCTGTCTGTCCTCGACTAACCTGTTGGTCCAGTCTTTCTTCATGTCCTGTCTTCCTCTTCTGTCTGTCCTCCAATAACCTGTTGGTCCAGTATGTCTTCATGTCCTGTCTTCCTCTTCTGTCTGTCCTCCACTAATCTGTTGGTCCAGTCTGTCTTCATGTCCTGTCTTTCCTCTTCTGTCCGCCCTCATCCTTCTCTGTCCTCCACTAACCTGTTGGTCCAGTCTGTCTTCATGTCCTGTCTTTCCTCTTCTGTCCACCCTCATCCCTGTCTGTCCTCCACTAACCTGTTGGTCCAGTCTGTTCTCCTTTCTTTCCTCTTCTGTCCGACCTTCACTCTGTCTGTCCTCGACTAACCTGTTGGTCCAGTCTGTCTTCATGTCCTGTCTTCCTCTTCTGTCTGTCCTCCACTAACCTGTTGGTGAAGACTTTCTTCATGTCCTGTCTGTCCTCTTCTGTCCGCCCTCATCCCTGTCTGTCCTCCACTAACCTGTTGGTCCAGTCTGTTCTCCTGTCTTTCCTCTTCTGTCCACCCTCATCCCTGTCTGTCCTCGACTAACCTGTTGGTCCAGTCTGTCGTCATGTCCTGTCTTCCTCTTCTGTCTGTCCTCCACTAACCTGTTGGTCAAGACTTTCTTAATGTCCTGTCTGTCCTCTTCTGTCCGCCCTCATCCCTGTCTGTCCTCCACTAACCTGTTGGTCCAGTCTGTCTTCATGTCCTGTCTTCCTCTTCTGTCTGTCCTCCAAGAACCTGTTGGTCCAGTCTGTCTTCATGTCCTGTCTTCCTCTTCTGTCTGTCCTCCACTAACCTGTTGGTCCAGTCTGTCTTCATGTCCTGTCTTTCCTCTTCTGTCCGCCCTCATCCTTCTCTGTCCTCCACTAACCTGTTGGTCCAGTCTGTCTTCATGTCCTGTCTTTCCTCTTCTGTCCACCCTCATCCCTGTCTGTCCTCCACTAACCTGTTGGTCCAGTCTGTCTTTCCGCTTCTGTCCACCCTCATCCCTGTCTGTCCTCCACTAACCTGTTGGTCAAGTCTTTCTTCATGTCCTGTCTGTCCTCTTCTGTCCGCCCTCATCCCTGTCTGTCCTCCACTAACCTGTTGGTCCAGTCTGTTCTCCTGTCTTTCCTCTTCTGTCCACCCTCATCCCTGTCTGTCCTCCACTAACCTGTTGGTCCAGTCTGTTCTCCTGTCTTTCCTCTTCTGTCCGCCCTCATCCCTGTCTGTCCTCCACTAAACTGTTGGTCCAGTCTGTTCTCCTGTCTTTCCTCTTCTGTCCACCCTCATCCCTGTCTGTCCTCCACTAACCTGTTGGTCCAGTCTGTCTTCATGTCCTGTCTTTCCTCTTCTGTCCGACCTTCACTCTGTCTGTCCTCGACTAACCTGTTGGTCCAGTCTGTCTTCATGTCCTGTCTTCCTCTTCTGTCTGTCCTCCACTAACCTGTTGGTCAAGACTTTCTTCATGTCCTGTCTGTCCTCTTCTGTCCGCCCTCATCCCTGTCTGTCCTCCACTAACCTGTTGGTCCAGTCTGTTCTCCTGTCTTTCCTCTTCTGTCCACCCTCATCCCTGTCTGTCCTCGACTAACCTGTTGGTCCAGTCTGTCTTCATGTCCTGTCTTCCTCTTCTGTCTGTCCTCCACTAACCTGTTGGTCAAGACTTTCTTCATGTCCTGTCTGTCCTCTTCTGTCCGCCCTCATCCCTGTCTGTCCTCCACTAACCTGTTGGTCCAGTCTGTCTTCATGTCCTGTCTTCCTCTTCTGTCTGTCCTCCACTAACCTGTTGGTCCAGTCTGTCTTCATGTCCTGTCTTTCCTCTTCTGTCCGCCCTCATCCTTCTCTGTCCTCCACTAACCTGTTGGTCCAGTCTGTCTTCATGTCCTGTCTTTCCTCTTCTGTCCACCCTCATCCCTGTCTGTCCTCCACTAACCTGTTGGTCCAGTCTGTCTTTCCTCTTCTGTCCACCCTCATCCCTGTCTGTCCTCCACTAACCTGTTGGTCAAGTCTTTCTTCATGTCCTGTCTGTCCTCTTCTGTCCGCCCTCATCCCTGTCTGTCCTCCACTAAACTGTTGGTCCAGTCTCTTCTCCTGTCCTGTCTTTCCTCTTCTGTCCACCCTCATCCCTGTCTGTCCTCCACTAACCTGTTGGTCCAGTCTGTCTTCATGTCCTGTCTGTCCTCTTATGTACGCCCTCATCCCTGTCTGTCCTCCACTAACCTGTTGGTCCAGTCTGTCTTCATGTCCTGTCTTTCCTCTTCTGTCCGCCCTCATCCCTGTCTGTCCTCCACTAACCTGTTGGTCCAGTCTGTCTTCATGTCCTGTCTTTCCTCTTCTTTCCGCCCTCATCCCTGTCTGTCCTCCCCTAACCTGTTGGTCAAGTCTTTCTTCATGTCCTGTCTGTCCTCTTCTGTCCGCCCTCATCCCTGTCTGTCCTCCACTAACCTGTTGGTCCAGTCTGTCTTCATGTCGTCTTCCTCTTCTGTCTGTCATCCACTAACCTGTTGGTCCAGTCTGTCTTCATGTCCTGTCTTCCTCTTCTGTCTGTCCTCCCCTAACCTGTTGGTCCAGTCTGTTCTCCTATCCTGTCTTTCCTGTTCTTTCCGCCGTCATCCCTGTCTGTCCTCCACTAACCTGTTGGTCCAGTCTGTCTTCATGTCCTGTCTTTCCTCTCTGTCGGCCCTCATCCCTGTCTGTCCTCCTCCATCCTGTTGGTCCAGTCTGTTCTCCTATCCTGTCTTTCCTGTTCTGTCCTCCCTCATCCCTGTCTGTCCTCTACTAACCTGTTGGTCCAGTCTGTTCTCCTGTCCTGTCTTTCCTCTTCTTTCTGCCCTCATCCCTGTCTGTCCTCCACTAACCTGTTGGTCCAGTCTGTCTTCATGTCCTGTCTTTCCTCTTCTGTACGCCCTCATCCCTGTCTGTCCTCGACTAACCTGTTGGTCCAGTGTGTCTTCATGTCCTGTCTTCCTCTTCTGTCTGTCCTCCACTAACCTGTTGGTCAAGACTTTCTTCATGTCCTGTCTGTCCTCTTCTGTCCGCCCTCATCCCTGTCTGTCCTCCACTAACCTGTTGGTCCAGTCTGTTCTCCTGTCTTTCCTCTTCTGTCCACCCTCATCCCTGTCTGTCCTCGACTAACCTGTTGGTCCAGTCTGTCTTCATGTCCTGTCTTTCCTCTTCTGTCAGCCCTCATCCTTCTCTGTCCTCCACTAACCTGTTGGTCCAGTCTGTCTTCATGTCCTGTCTTTCCTCTTCTGTCCACCCTCATCCCTGTCTGTGCTCCACTAACCTGTTGGTCCAGTCTGTTCTCCTGTCTTTCCTCTTCTGTCCACCCTCATCCCTGTCTGTCCTCCACTAACCTGTTGGTCCAGTCTGTTCTCCTGTCTTTCCTCTTCTGTCCGCCCTCATCCCTGTCTGTCCTCCACTAAACTGTTGGTCCAGTCTGTTCTCCTGTCTTTCCTATTCTGTCCACCCTCATCCCTGTCTGTCCTCCACTAACCTGTTGGTCCAGTCTGTCTTCATGTCCTGTCTTTCCTCTTCTGTCCGACCTTCACTCTGTCTGTCCTCGACTAACCTGTTGGTCCAGTCTGTCTTCATGTCCTGTCTTCCTCTTCTGTCTGTCCTCCACTAACCTGTTGGTCAAGACTTTCTTCATGTCCTGTCTGTCCTCTTCTGTCCGCCCTCATCCCTGTCTGTCCTCCACTAACCTGTTGGTCCAGTCTGTCTTCATGTCCTGTCTTCCTCTTCTGTCTGTCCTCCACTAACCTGTTGGTCCAGTCTGACTTCATGTCCTGTCTTTCCTCTTCTGTCCGCCCTCATCCTTTACTGTCCTCCATTAACCTGTTGGTCCAGTCTGTCTTCATGTCCTGTCTTTCCTCTTCTGTCCACCCTCATCCCTGTCTGTTCTCCACTAACCTGTTGGTCCAGTCTGTCTTCATGTCCTGTCTTCCTCTTCTGTCTGTCCTCCAAGAACCTGTTGGTCCAGTCTGTCTTCATGTCCTGTCTTCGTCTTCTGTCTGTCCTCCACTAACCTGTTGGTCCAGTCTGTCTTCATGTCCTGTCTTTCCTCTTCTGTCCGCCCTCATCCCTGTCTGTGCTCCACTAACCTGTTGGTCCAGTCTGTCTTTCCTCTTCTGTCCACCCTCATCCCTGTCTGTCCTCCACAAACCTGTTGGTCAAGTCTTTCTTCATGTCCTGTCTGTCCTCTTCTGTCCGCCCTCATCCCTGTCTGTCCTCCACTAACCTGTTGGTCCAGTCTGTTCTCCTGTCTTTCCTCTTCTGTCCACCCTCATCCCTGTCTGTCCTCCACTAACCTGTTGGTCCAGTCTGTTCTCCTGTCTTTCCTCTTCTGTCCGCCCTCATCCCTGTCTGTCCTCCACTAAACTGTTGGTCCAGTCTGTTCTCCTGTCTTTCCTCTTCTGTCCACCCTCATCCCTGTCTGTCCTCCACTAACCTGTTGGTCCAGTCTGTCTTCATGTCCTGTCTTTCCTCTTCTGCCTGTCCTCCACTAACCTGTTGGTCAAGACTTTCTTCATGTCCTGTCTGTCCTCTTCTGTCCGCCCTCATCCCTGTCTGTCCTCCACTAACCTGTTGGTCCAGTCTGTTCTCCTGTCTTTCCTCTTCTGTCCACCCTCATCCCTGTCTGTCCTCGACTAACCTGTTGGTCCAGTCTGTCTTCATGTCCTGTCTTCCTCTTCTGTCTGTCCTCCACTAACCTGTTGGTCAAGACTTTCTTCATGTCCTGTCTGTCCTCTTCTGTCCGCCCTCATCCCTGTCTGTCCTCCACTAACCTGTTGGTCCAGTCTGTCTTCATGTCCTGTCTTCCTCTTCTGTCCGCCCTCATCCTTCTCTGTCCTCCACTAACCTGTTGGTCCAGTCTGTCTTCATGTCCTGTCTTCCTCTTCTGTCTGTCCTCCACTAACCTGTTGGTCCAGTCTGTCTTCATGTCCTGTCTTTCCTCTTCTGTCCACCCTCATCCTTCTCTGTCCTCCACTAACCTGTTGGTCCAGTCTGTCTTCATGTCCTGTCTTTCCTCTTCTGTCCACCCTCATCCCTGTCTGTCCTCCACTAACCTGTTGGTCCAGTCTGTCTTTCCTCTTCTGTCCACCCTCATCCCTGTCTGTCCTCCACTAACCTGTTGGTCAAGTCTTTCTTCATGTCCTGTCTGTCCTCTTCTGTCCGCCCTCATCCCTGTCTGTCCTCCACTAACCTGTTGGTCCAGTCTGTTCTCCTGTCCTGTCTTTCCTCTTCTGTCCACCCTCATCCCTGTCTGTCCTCCACTAACCTGTTGGTCCAGTCTGTCTTCATGTCCTGTCTGTCCTCTTATGTACGCCCTCATCCCTGTCTGTCCTCCACTAACCTGTTGGTCCAGTCTGTCTTCATGTCCTGTCTTTCCTCTTCTGTCCACCCTCATCCCTGTCTGTCCTCCACTAACCTGTTGGTCCAGTCTGTCTTTCCTCTTCTGTCCACCCTCATCCCTGTCTGTCCTCCACTAACCTGTTGGTCAAGTCTTTCTTCATGTCCTGTCTGTCCTCTTCTGTCCGCCCTCATCCCTGTCTGTCCTCCACTAACCTGTTGGTCCAGTCTGTTCTCCTGTCCTGTCTTTCCTCTTCTGTCCACCCTCATCCCTGTCTGTCCTCCACTAACCTGTTGGTCCAGTCTGTCTTCATGTCCTGTCTGTCCTCTTATGTACGCCCTCATCCCTGTCTGTCCTCCACTAACCTGTTGGTCCAGTCTGTCTTCATGTCCTGTCTGTCCTCTTATGTACGCCCTCATCCCTGTCTGTCCTCCACTAACCTGTTGGTCCAGTCTGTCTTCATGTCCTGTCTTTCCTCTTCTTTCCACCCTCATCCCTGTCTGTCCTCCCCTAACCTGTTGGTCAAGTCTGTCTTCATGTCGTCTTCCTCTTCTGTCTGTCCTCCACTAACCTGTTGGTCCAGTCTGTCTTCATGTCCTGTCTTCCTCTTCTGTCTGTCCTCCCCTAACCTGTTGGTTCAGTCTGTTCTCCTATCCTGTCTTTCCTGTTCTTTCCACCGTCATCCCTGTCTGTCCTCCACTAACCTGTTGGTCCAGTCTGTCTTCATGTCCTGTCTTTCCTCTTCTGTCCGCCCTCATCCCTGTCTGTCCTCCACTAACCTGTTGGTCCAGTCTGTCTTCATGTCCTGTCTGCCCTCCTCTATCCGCCCTCATTACTGTCTGTCCTCCTCTATCCGCCCTCATTACTGTCTGTCCTCCTCTATCCTGTTGGTCCAGTTTGTTCTCCAGTCCTGTCTGTCGTCCTGTGGGTTTCGGAACACACGTTTGAACAAATCACATGTTATATGACTATTTTTCACGTGATTTTCATCACTTCCATCTACATCTGGCCCAGGGACCGACCCTGCTTAGTTTCAGAAGCAAACCAGCAGTGGGATGCAGGGTGGGAAAAGGTATTGAAAGCAAAGGCCAGGGTAACATAACCAAAGATAGTGAAAATCGAAGGAAAGAGGGAGGCGTTCTATTTAATTACTTTATCTTTTTATTTTTTTATCACTGAAAAAAAAGGCTGCCGCCATTTACAATTAATTTGCTCTCGCAGTTAAAATTATTTATTTCGAATATTCCATTTTGATTTCAATACTTTTGGGTTGAAGTATTTTTTGTTTTCAATATCAGAATTTCTTTTGTAATACTAAGAACTTTGTTTTCGACTTCAGAAGTTTTGCTTGATATTAATGGCACAAAAGTAACTCACTCACTAGACCATATAAAGATGTTTAAAGTGTCACATTTTTATTGAAACATTAACAAAGAGTACTCCCTGTCAAAGTTTCAGTAAAAATGTGAGGGATGGGCCGAAAGAAATGCAACCAATCTCAAATCCATTTGCTACGTTATTGATGCAAGGACTGACAATCCATGATATCAGAATTATAGTTTTAACAAAAAAATGTAGACTATACAGTGCTTGTTTACATTTACATTTTTTGAGTGAATGTGGCATTTTCTTACATGTGAAACTGCAATTTTCACAAGTGGAATTGCAAGTAGAAATCGAGTTTGCAGTTATTCAGATGTGAAACAGCACATTTTACATGTGTTTTTTTAAGGGCTCCTCTGTATTGTGTGTCCCATGCAGTGGTTGTAGTGTCTGCCCCTGCTGGCATCACTCAGGCTGTCATCCGCTCTCTGTCCTCCGCCAACGGAGAACGAGATGAACAAGGTGGGTCCAGAGCCCCACATCAAACAATCAAATCATTTACATTTGATTTAGAAATCCCTTTTTACATCAAGTGTACAGTGTTCACAAAGTACTTCACAGTAACCTGACATAGACCCCAGAAAGCAAGAAGAATGACAGTGGCAAGGAAAACATTTATAGAATGAAAGGAACCTCAAGAGGAACCACCCCTTGACTCCCATGTCAAGAAGACTGAAATGAAGAGACAGTTTAGCACTGGACTCTTGATCCAGAAATCCCCTGTCCTCAAGTCCAACTCCTGAGACAAAGATGCATGTTATTCTGTTCTCATGAAAATTGAAATCCCGAGCACAGAGAACATCCCTGTTTAAGGTCAGATGGCGAAGCTTTGTGGATGTTCTGTTCTGTGTTCTCTGTAAGCCCGTCATGGCCACATCAGAGAATGGTTGGATGAACAAATGATGCACAGTGACATTTTATTGTTCCTTTCTCTTATTCAGTCCCTTTATCTAAACAAAATGTTATGTAGAATGTTAACCCTTATTATTCCTCAGATCATTGTACCACAAATAACCTGTTCTTGAAGGCTAAAAAACATTAGGGTTGCAATCAAGTTTTCAGAGAGTTAAATAGTTACCTTGTCTGGATACTAACCAAGTGCCTCTGTATAATGATGTAAGAAATGTGTGTTCATGTCAGAACCAACAGCATTTTATTCTGAACATTTATTTTACCATTGTTTTTATTCTGAAGGGCGTATTGCACTTCCACTTTTAAGCTTACATTCAAAAGTACTTAGCTAGCAGCCAGTCTCTCTCTCGGATCAATACGTATTTCATGTTGGAACCACTTAAGATTGCCCTTCCTCTGCTCTATGTACTTCATCTTATTCCGCTCTAGTTGGTACTGTAAGCACAGTCACCAGCTTAACAATGTAACAAAGAGATACTATATCATTGTGTGTCTTTCTCTGTTCTACGTTATTCAGCCTGGACTGTGTGTACTAAGAGGTAAACAACAATTTCAATGAAAGTACAATGATGCAAAACCATTGAATATTTAAACTTCTGAATCTTCATGAATTCAGTTGATGGAACTCACTCTTTGTAAAGCCTTATCTCTTTTGTGACCCGTGCAGGTGTGATGTTCCCCTTCTCTGCATCTGTAGAGACCACATGTATTATGGTCTGTACCCTCTTACTCTGCTCACCTTCCCAGGGATGCCCTTCATCATCATGGCCTACTTTACACTAATTATCTTCATCTTAATGCAGGTAATCACCTGCTGGTTGTCCTTATATACATGATTGATAACCATTTAACCAAAAATATTAATGAAATACCATTGTTTCACAAACAGATTCATTCTGACACACACAGCAACCTTTAGTTGTCAGAAAGTGTCCGTCTTTGACACGTGATGATTGAAATGCCTTGACATGGGCATACAGTATATGAAAACATTAAAGATTGATGAAGAGTAATTTATGTACTTTATGTACTGTGTGTAGGGAAAAATGCAGGTTTAGCTACATTCACTTTGGCTTAAAGGAACACCAATGCAATTAACATATCAAAATGTTAATTGTTGTAACGTTTCTCAAAATGGAATTATCATTATTATTATTATTCCAGATGAAAGCTTTTTCAGAAGGGAAATAAGGAATTAAGATTTTATTTGCTAACATAACATAACCCTAACCAATATTTTAACCTTTTTTTGGGACACACCAGAAATCTTCACTTCAATAGACTTTGATTACTTTATGATTCATTTCCTAGAATTTGTTTGTAATTTGCATACAGAATGGATAAGTAATCATAGTACAATAAGGTATAATTGTTGTGAGGAGGAACCATTGGTATGTATTTAATTTAATTTCCGGGGTGTGTGGGTTGCTTGCTGAGTTATCAGTGAAACGTTTAGTCTGAAGCTATTAAATAGATTTGATAGATTTTGTAACGTAATTAATTAATGTCTATTAGCTTACTTTTGTGCCATTGCTTGAATGTTGAATACAGTACATGACCTTCTGTTTTAAACGCTACAATAAGTGAACCCCGACAGTGAAGCATAGGGCTACCATTAAACACTAACCTGTATAGTAGAGTCTTTGTCTATGGCTGTAGGGCTTTGGTCAAAAGTAGTGCACTATACAGTGCCTTGCGAAAGTATTTGGCCCCCTTGAACTTTGCGACCTTTTGCCACATTTCAGGCTTCAAACATAGATATAAAACTGTATTTTTTTGTGAAGAATCAACAACAAGTGGGACACAATCATGAAGTGGAACGACATTTATTGGATATTTCAAACTTTTTTAACAAATCAAAAACTGAAAAATTGGGCGTGCAGAATTATTCAGCCCCTTTACTTTCAGTGCAGCAAACTCTCCAGAAGTTCAGTGAGGATCTCTGAATGATCCAATGTTGACCTAAATGACTAATGATGATAAATACAATCCACCTGTGTGTAATCAAGTCTCCGTATAAATGCACCTGCACTGTGATAGTCTCAGAGGTCCGTTAAAAGCGCAGAGAGCATCATGAAGAACAAGGAACACACCAGGCAGGTCCGAGATACTGTTGTGAAGAAGTTTAAAGCCGGATCTGGATACAAAAATATTTCCCAAGCTTTAAACATCCCAAGGAGCACTGTGCAAGCGATAATATTGAAATGGAAGGAGTATCAGACCACTGCAAATCTACCAAGACCTGGCCGTCCCTCTAAACTTTCAGCTCATACAAGGAGAAGACTGGTCAGAGATGCAGCCAAGAGGCCCATGATCACTCTGGATGAACTGCAGAGATCTACAGCTGAGGTGGGAGACTCTGTCCATAGGACAACAATCAGTCGTATATTGCACAAATCTGGCCTTTATGGAAGAGTGGCAAGAAGAAAGCCATTTCTTAAAGATATCCATAAAAAGTGTTGTTTAAAGTTTGCCACAAGCCACCTGGGAGACACACCAAACATGTGGAAGAAGGTGCTCTGGTCAGATGAAACCAAAATTGAACTTTTTGGCAACAATGCAAAACGTTATGTTTGGCGTAAAAGCAACACAGCTGAACACACCATCCCCACTGTCAAACATGGTGGTGGAAGCATCATGGTTTGGGCCTGCTTTTCTTCAGCAGGGACAGGGAAGATGTTTAAAATTGATGGGAAGATGGATGGAGCCAAATACAGGACCATTCTGGAAGAAAACCTGATGGAGTCTGCAAAAGACCCGAGACTGGGACGGAAATTTGTCTTCCAACAAGACAATGTGTCACGATTCTTCAAAATCGAACCCAGAAGCAGACCAGGACAAGGAGTAGGAAGAAGGTGAGTATTTATTTACAAGTGAATGTGAATGGGTAGATATATCCAGGTGGCGTAGCGGGTAGCGGTGGTGAGTTGATGGGAGTAAATAGGTGGATCCAATGGGGACGCGGAATCCTCCGACGACCAGGCGGGAATGGGGTAAATGATCCGGGTGAGTAACTGAAGACAGAACAAACGGAGGTAAGTTCAAGGCAAGCAATACGTAACAAACAACTAAACAAATTCTATCCAACTTGAGGCTGATACTCTGGCACAACATACTGTTCATGGCTAACGATCCGTCAGGTCCGGGCTTATGAAGAGGAGAGATGATGATCAGGACCAGGTGTGCAGATAGCTGATGGGATACAGGTGCGGGTAATCAGAAACCCCAACTGGCTACATTGCCCGGCAACCAGACAGGGTGCATTCCAGGACGCCGGAAAAAACTCTCCAGGACAGAACATTGGCAAAAAACAGACTCAGGAAACGGGATTCGTGACACAATGATCTAAAACATAAAGCAAAATCTACAATGGAATGGTTCAATAATAAACATATCCAGGTGTTAGAATGGCCAAGTCAAAGTCCAGACCTGAATCCAATCGAGAATCTGTGGAAAGAACTGAAAACTGCTGTTCACAAATGCTCTCCATCCAACCTCACTGAGCTCGAGCTGTTTTGCAAGGAGGAATGGGAAAAATGTTCAGTCACTCGATGTGCAAAACTGATAGAGACATACCCCAAGCGACTTACAGCTGTAATCGCAGCAAAAGGTGGCGCTACAAAGTATTAACTTAAGGGGGCTGAATAATTTTGTACGCCCAATTTTTCAGTTTTTGATTTGTTAAAGTTTGAAATATCCAATAAATGTCGTTCCACTTCATGATTGTGTCCCACTTGTTGTTGATTCTTCACAAAAAAATACAGTTTTATATCTTTATGTTTGAAGCCTGAAATGTGGCAAAAGGTCGCAAAGTTCAAGGGGGCCGAATACTTTCGCAAGGCACTGTATATGGAATAGTGTGCCATTTAGGACGTGTCTTATGATTCTGACTGGCTGGAGCCAAATGTGTTGTGTTACAGGGTCAGGTCTGACAATTAACAGGCACTACCAACTCCAATTGATTGTGACGGTCCATTTGATGTTCTTCCTGACACTCTATAATTAAGCCATTGTGTTTGGTAATGGAGGGATTAGGTAATGTAGGGGTCCCTGTAATAAAAGCTCCATGTGGTCTGATCTGGTGGTTGGTGGTGTGTGTGTGTGTGTGTGTGTGTGTGTGTGTGGAGCAGCTATGTTATTGGGCCTAGGCTGTAATTACAACTCTAATGGTATGTTTACTCCCTGTTATGCTGGCTGGGTTGGAATTCAGGAAGTACAAGGTAATGACAGGTTATGGATGATTGTCTATCCCTCTAATATGTGAAAGTATAAGGTGATACTTGTGGGTGGGTGTGTGTACTGTGTGCACCTGTGCATACATGGGTGGGTAACCAGTTGGAGATCACATTATGAGAGAAGTGCTGATAAAAACAGGTCATATTTTCAAATGGATTAGCAATACAAAAACAAAGTCAAACATTTTCATAATAACATATATTGAGGTTATATTCTAACATAAGACACAATACACCTTAATAGACAATATAGACAATGCAGCATGTTGAACAGTATTCTATCATTTTAACTCTAGGATTCTATCATTCTAACTGTAGTATTATATTATTGTAACTGTAGTTTTCTATCATTCTAACAGTAGAATTATATAATTCTAACAGTACATTCCATCATTCTAACTGTAGTTTTCTAGCATTCGAACTGGGGTATTCTATCATTCTAACTTTAGTATTCTATCAATCTAACTGTAGTATTCTAGAATTCTAACTGTGGTATTCTATCAATCTAACTGTGGTATTCTATCATTCTAACTGTGGTATTCTATCATTCTAACTGTGGTATTCTTTCATTCTAACTGTAGTATTCTATCAAAATGTAGTATTCTAGAATTCTAACTGTGGTATTCTATCAATCTAACTGTGGTATTCTAGCATTCTAACTGAGGTATTCTATCATTCTAACTGTAGTATTCTATCAATCTAACTGTAGTATTCTATCATTCTGACTGTATTATTCTATCATTCTAACTGTATTATTCTATCATTCTAACTGAGGTATTCTATCATTCTAACTGTAGTATTCTATCAATCTAACTGTAGTATTCTATCATTCTGACTGTATTATTCTATCATTCTGACTGTATTATTCTATCATTCTAACTGTATTATTCTATCATTCTAACTGTATTATTCTATCATTCTAACTGTATTATTCTATCATTCTAACTGTATTATTCTATCATTCTAACTGAGGTATTCTATCATTCTAACTGTAGTATTCTATCAATCTAACTGTAGTATTCTATCATTCTGACTGTATTATTCTATCATTCTGACTGTATTATTCTATCATTCTAACTGTATTATTCTATCATTCTAACTGTATTATTCTATCTTGACAGCATGAAATACTGATGAGAAAAAAGTGTCGATGAAAGGAAATCAGGGAAGAAATAATTACAGTCGGTGGAAAATAATGAGAGTGTCACACCCTGGTCAAAGTATTTTGTGTTTCTTTATTTATTTGGTCAGGCCAGGGTGTGGCATGGGTTTTTGTATGTGGTGTGTATTTATGGGGATTGTAGCTAGTGGGGTGTTCTAGCTAAGTCTATGGCTGTCTGAAGTGGTTCTCAATCAGAGGCAGGTGTTTATCGTTGTCTCTGATTGGGAACCATATTTAGGCAGCCATATTCTTTGAGTTTGTCGTGGGTGATTGTCCTTAGTGTCCTGATGTCATTGTTCTGTGTTAGGATACACAAGTATAGGCTGTTTCGGGTTTTGTTAAGTTTATTGTTTTGGTAGTGTTTGTGTTTAGTGTGTTAATTCATTAAACATGGATTGCAATAGACACGCCGCATTTTGGTCCGACTCTCCTTCTCATCAAGAAAACCGTTACAGAATCACCCACCACCAACGGACCAAGCAGCGTGTCAACAGGCAGGAACAGCCCAAAGTGGAGTACAATATGGACTATACTTCTTGGGAGGAGATAGACAGGTGGGCGGTCGACCCAGGGAGAGTGCCGGAGCCCGCCTGGGATTCGATGGAGCAGTGCGCGGAAGGATATAGGAGAATGGAGTTTGCGAAGCAAGCAAGGCGGCGCGGACGGAGGCCCCATAGTCAGCCCCAAAAATTTCTTGGGGGGGGGCTCAGGGAGAGTGTGGCAGAGTCAGGAGCCAGACCTGAGCCAACTCTCCCTGTTTATCGTGAGGAGCCAAGGAGGAGACCAGAACCAGAGCCGGTGTTGGAGGTGAGCGAAACAGAGACTGTGAAGGAGTTAATGGCGAAATTGGAGGAGAGAGAAATGAGGGAGTTGCTGTGTTGGTGTTTTAAACATGGAATTCGCCCGACGGAGCGTGTCGGGGATTTGATGGCACCTGGGTCAGCGCTCCATACTCGTCCTGAGGTGCGTGTTAGTCGGCTGGTGAAGATGGTGCCAGTCTCACGTACCAGGCCTCCTGTGCACCTCCCTAGCCTTGCACGTCCTGTGCCAGCACCGCTCTCAAGATCTCCAGTGCGCCTGCACGGTCCGGTTTTTCCAGTACCACCTCCACACCCCAGCCCTCCGGTAGCAGCTCCCCGCACCAGGCTTCCTGTGCGTGTCCTCGGCCCAGTACCACCAGTGCCAGCACCACGCATCAGGCCTACAGTGCGCCTCGCCTGTCCAGCGCTGTCGGAGCCCTCCTCTCCAGCGCTGTCGGAGTCTCCCGCCTGTTTAGCGCTGTTAGAGCCTTCCTTCTCTACAGCGCTGCCGGAGTCTCCCGCCTGTTCAGAACTGCCAGTTAGCATAGAGCTGCCAGTTAGCATAGAGCTGCCAGTTAGCATAGAGCTGCCAGTTAGCATAGAGCTGCCAGTTAGCAAGGAGCTGTCAGTCTGCATAGAGCTGCCAGTCTGCAAGGAGCTGCCAGTCTGCAAGGAGCCGCCAGAGCTGCCTGTCTGCAGGATGCCGCCAAAGCTGCCAGTCTGCAAGGAGCCGCCAGAGCTGCCAGTCTGCAAGGAGCCGCCAGAGCTGCCAGTCAGTATGGAGCAGCCAGGGCCGCCAGTCAGTATGGAGCAGCCAGGGCCGCCAGTCAGCATGGAGCAGCCAGGGTCGCCAGTCAGCATGGAGCAGCCAGTCAGCATGGAGCAGCCAGTCAGCATGGAGCAGCCAGAGCAGCCAGTCAGCATGGAGCAGCCAGTCAGCATGGAGCAGCCAGAGCAGCCAGTCAGCATGGAGCAGCCAGAGCAGCCAGTCAGCATGGAGCAGCCAGAGCTGCCAGTCAGCATGGAGCAGCCAGAGCTGCCAGTCAGCATGGAGCAGCCAGTCAGCATGGAGAAGCCAGAGCTGCCAGTCGACCAGACTCTCCCAGATCTGCCAGTCGACCAGACTCTCCCAGATCTGCCAGTCGACCAGACTCTCCCAGATCTGCCAGTCGACCAGACTCTCCCAGATCTGCCAGTCGACCAGACTCTTCCAGATCTGCCAGTCGACCAGACTCTTCCAGATCTGCCAGTCGACCAGACTCTTCCAGATCTGCCAGTCGACCAGACTCTTCCAGATCTGCCAGTCGACCAGACTCTTCCAGATCTGCCAGTCGACCAGACTCTTTCAGATCTGCCAGTCGACCAGACTCTTCCAGATCTGCCAGTCGACCAGACTCTTCCAGATCTGCCAGTCGACCAGACTCTTCCAGATCTGCCAGTCGACCAGACTCTTCCAGATCTGCCAGTCGACCAGACTCTTCCAGATCTGCCAGTCGACCAGACTCTTCCAGATCTGCCAGTCGACCAGACTCTTCCAGATCTGCCAGTCGACCAGACTCTTCCAGATCTGCCAGTCGACCAGGATCTGCCAGTCAGCCAGGATCTGCCGAAACCACCAGCCAGCCTGGATCTGGTAGATTCTTCAACCTGCCTGAGCTTCCTCTCACTCCTGAGCTTCCTCTCACTCCTGAGCTTCCTCTCACTCCTGAGCTTCCCCTCAGTCCCGAGCTGCCTCAGTCCCGAGCTGCCCCTCAGTCCCGATCTGCTCCTCAGTCCAGTGGGGTTCTGGGTGAGGACTACTAGGCCATGGTCGGCGGCGAGGGTGGACTATCCAGGGACGCGAGGAGAAGGGACTAAGACATTGATTGAGTGGGGTCCACGTCCCGCGCCGGAGCCGCCACCATGGACAGACGCCCACCCGGACCCTCCCTATTGTTTTGAGGTGCGTTCGGGAGTCCGCACCTTAGGGGGGGGGTTCTGTCACACCCTGGTCAAAGTATTTTGTGTTTCTTTATTTATTTGGTCAGGCCAGGGTGTGGCATGGGTTTTTGTATGTGGTGTGTATTTATGGGGATTGTAGCTAGTGGGGTGTTCTAGCTAAGTCTATGGCTGTCTGAAGTGGTTCTCAATCAGAGGCAGTATGTTTATCGTTGTCTCTGATTGGGAACCATATTTAGGCAGCCATATTCTTTGAGTTTGTCGTGGGTGATTGTCCTTAGTGTCCTGATGTCATTGTTCTGTGTTAGGATACACAAGTATAGGCTGTTTCGGGTTTTGTTAAGTTTATTGTTTTGGTAGTGTTTGTGTTTAGTGTGTTAATTCATTAAACATGGATTGCAATAGACACGCCGCATTTTGGTCCGACTCTCCTTCTCATCAAGAAAACCGTTACAGAGAGGCCATACAGTTTCTCTGGTATTGAGTGTGCGCATCAGCATCCACTAATATAATCAATAGAGAGAGAGAGAGAGAGAGAGTGAAAATATAATGTCATGCTTGTGAGTGGGTATGTGTACTGTGTGGACTTGTGCGTGCACATGCATGCATGGGGTGGGTAACTAGTTGGAGACCACAGTCTGAGAGAAGTGCTGAAAAAAACACTCTCTCAGCAACAAAAAAAAAATGTCTACCCAAACACAGAACAGTGGTAACATTTAAGACATTTATTTTGGCCTAAAACAAAGTATTGAGGAGACCAAAGCGCAGCGTGGTGTGAATGCATGATTTAATGAAAAGACGGAAAAACACGAAGTACACTAAACAAACAAACTAACCAGACGAACATGACCGCTAAAGAAAATGGGTGCTAACATGCAACATCACATAGACACACATAGACAATTAACCCCATAAACCTATAAAACCCCTAGACAGTACAAAACACATACATCACCCATGTCACACCCTGACCTAACCAAAATATATAAAGAAAACAAAGAATACTCAGGTCAGGGTGTGACAGATGGTAGGAATTGTCTACTTCCACCACTCAGAAAAAGACTGATCCAACACACAGTATACATACCCCACATTTCTCCATGAGTAAAAAACCCTGAAAGGTTGATGAGGAGGAAATGGATGCGCTTAAGAAAGCCTCCCATGTTGTATCATTGTTTTCAGGCTGGAAATCAAACTCTGTTTATTGGTTAAGCAGGTCGGGAAATTGAATGCAAATGTGGTATATTCCCATCGAGATATACATTTATCATAACAAAATTGTGAGCTTTGACTAGAATTAATGCTGTGGCAATGGTACAGTCTGCCATACAAAACATGAAACAATGTATTATATTCTAATGTTATTTGTCAAAATCAATCAAAGTAAAGTCCCAGAAAATAGAACTAAGTTGACCACAGATAGTTTGGATAATCAGGGTTTCAAATTGATAACAAACATACCCTAGCAACTGTGTGATAAAATTAGAGGGACTTATTCAGTATCTGTTAGGTTGGTGGTGGTAACACAATGCCATCCGGTAAAGGCAGATATTATACAAATGAGTGTCTGTTTGTGGTGTACAGCATGTATGTCTGTCTGTCTGTTTATGATGTGTACCGTACTATGTGGTGCGTGGGAAGAGTCTGTTACTCATGCTGATGCTGAATGGAGATTTGTTGAAGTGACTGCATTGATTGAGACAGTGGATTGATTGATACAGTTTGTGTGCAGGGAGCTGCCTTAATCGACATCTACGGAACAGTGTTGCCTTGCTCAAGGGCAGAATGATAGATTTTTACCTTGTCAGCTCAGGGATTTGATCCAGCAATCTTTTGGTTACTGGCCCAACGCTCTAAACACTAGGCTACAACCAATAACTCTAAACCAAGCTGGTAATTGGACCGGTGATGACACACATGATACTGCAGTTGTCACACTCTCAATGACAAGGATGCAATGACACTCAAAAGGTACCCTACATGGCCAAAAGTATGTGGACACCTGCTAGTTGAACATCTCATTGCAAAATCATTAGCATTAATATTGAGTTTGTCCCCCTTTTGCTGCTATAACAGCCTCCAATCTTAAGCATTTCACTGTAAGGTCTACACCTGTTGTATTCGGTGCACGTGACAAATAAACTTTGATTTGATTTGAGTTTGTTAAAGACACAGACAGAAACCTTCAGCCTGACAGAGAGATGCTCCTCCTGCTCAGCTTCAAGGCAAAATAAGCATCGCTGTTGGGTCAATACTTTTGGACTTGTTATTGTGGTTGTTTATTTATTTCTTTATGTTTATAGTAATTGCCTTGTTCTTCCTCTTCTTCTTCTTTTAGCTGACTAGTACAGAGATAATAAGGGCTGGATGTAAGGCCAGGGTTGCTTCCATAGCTGCCTGACTCTCTCTCTCGCTGCTCTTTCTCCTCTCTTTGCTTTCTCTTTCTCTCTCTCTCTTTTTCTCTGATTGATTGCCTGGATCTTCCTGTGCTAGACATGGATAATACAGAGCCAGACTGGCAGCCTACTGTTGGTAGATTAGTGACAGTCCACTCTCAATGGGGAACCACTTAGAAGACTGACAAAAGACGTGTCATGCAATTGGTATTGAACATGTCAGTCATAGGAGATGTTGTTGTGCATTTTTTCTACTGGTTGAATAGATAAATCTTTTTTATTTCAACAATTAAATATCTGGTTAGTACAACAATAGAAAAATACAGGTTGAGATAGATTGCCTTTCATAGCCTTAATCTAATATAATAAAGGGAAGACAACCTCCATGCATTCAACACATTTGGACAGATATATTGTAACGACAACAGTGTTGTAATCCAGGATATTACAATGTAAAAAGAGGGATAGCTCATCAGTTGTACAACTGAATGCCTTCGACTGAAATGTGTCTTCCGCATTTATAACCCAATCCTTCTGAATCAGAAAGGTGCAGGGAGCTGCCTTAATCGACATCCACGGAACAGTGGGTTAACTGCCTTGCTCAAGGGCAGAATGATTCTTAACTTGTCAGCTCAGGGATTTGATCCAGCAACCTTTTGGTTACTGGCCCAACGCTCTAAACACTAGGCTACAACCAATAACTCTAAACCAAGCTGGTAATTGGACCGGTGATGACACACATGATACTGCAGTTGTCACACTCTCAATGACAAGGATGCAATGACACTCAAAAGGTACCCTACATGGCCAAAAGTATGTGGACACCTGCTAGTTGAAAATCATTATTAATCAATATTAATGCCAAAATCATTGGCATTAATATTGAGTTTGTCCCCCCTTTGCTGCTATAACAGCCCCCACTCTTCTGGGAAGGCTTTCCACTAGATATTGGAACATTGCTGCGGGGACCTGTTTCCATTCAGTCACAAGAGCATTAGTAAGGTCGGGCACTGATGTTGGGCGATTAGGCCTGGCTCGCAGTTGGTGTTCCAATTCATCCCAAAGGTGTTTGATGGGGTTGAGGTCAGGGCTCTGTGCAAGCCGGTCAAGTTCTTCCACACCAATCTCGACAAACCATTTCTGTTTGGACCTTGCTTTGCGCTTGGGGGCATTGTCATGCTGAAACAGGAAAGGGCCTTCCCCAAACTGTTCTCCCCCAGAATCGTCTGGAATGTAACTGTATGCTGTAGTGTTCAGATTTCCCTTCATTGGCACTAAGAGGACTAGCCAGAACCATGAAAAAAAGCCTCTGACCATTATTCCTCCTCCACCAAACTTTACAGTAGGCACTATGCATTGGGGCAGGTAGCACTCTCCTGGCATCCGCAAAACCCAGATTTGGACTGCCAGGTTGTGACGCGTGATTCTTCACTCCAGAGAATGCGTTTCCACTGTTCCAGCGTCCAATGGGGGAGAGCTTTACACCACTCCAGCTAATGCTTGGCATTGCGCATGGTGATCTTAGTATTGTGTGTGGATTCTCAGCCATGGAAACCCATTTCATAAAGCTCCCAATGAACAGTTATTGTGCTGACGTTGCTTCCAGAGGCAGTTTGGAATTCGGTAGTGAGTGTTGCAACACAGATGATTTATACTCGCTACGCGCTTCAGCACTTGGCGGTCCCGTTCTGTGAGATTCTGTGACCTACCACTTTACGGCTGAGCTATTGTTGCTCCTATACGTTTCAACCTCACAATATCACTTGCAGTTGACCGGGGAAGCTCTATCAAAGCAGAAATTTGATGAACTGACTTGTTGTAAAGGTGGCATCCTATGGCGGTGCCACGTTGAAAGTCACTTAGCTCTTCAGTACGGGCCATTCTACTGCCAATGTTTGTCAATGGATATTGCAATGCTGTGTGCTCGATTTTATACACTTGTCAGCAACAGCTGTGGCTGAAATAGCCAAATCCACTAATTTAAAGGGGTGTCCACATACTTTTGTGTGTATATTGTATAATGTCACTGAGCATTACTTCATCAGCACCAACTGCACTGTCTGACCAGGCTCAGAATCAGAGAGCATTATAGCGTGTCGCCACAATTATAATTTTTTGATGACTTAAAATTACAGGTTTAATTTGGCCTCAGCTGTGCTGGTGTTATTACAGCGAAGGAATGACAACAGAAAGAAGGCTGTTTGGATTAGCTGTGTGGCTTTGGCATCCTAATGCTCTTCTGTTCCGCATGTACACTCTCTCATTAAGACTGAAATGAAGGCACATTGTTGGGACCTGTAAGAAAGAAAGAAATGATCCCACATTCAGTCACCGGCGTATACACATCTGACAGCAACATTTAGTTCTCAATTCAGTCACCCCCGCCAATCTCAGCTCCGACAACAAGCAAATAGTTAATTGGTCGACACTTCTCTAAATTGGATTTCATCCAGGTGATGTTCTTTGAATGATTAGGTGTGTAAAGGTCAAGTATCATACACACTGTGATATTGGCTTGTCTGCAGTTTCACTATATTTTTTGCTCAAATATAAAATAATAAAATGAAATATGTCTGATACAATTCATTATACAGTATGTTATATTATTAAGTCAAATTATGCTACATGTTGTTTTTGAACTCAAATATCTAGTATGAAGCTTAGCCTAAACATTAAAGCAACGTTTCCAACAGAATAGTGTAATGAAGGCTTGGAACAACCCTTGTAATGCATTATGGTCAATATAACACTATGATGACTAGTATTTAGATTACGTTAATAATAGATTACAGTATTAGAAAGTGTTGATATCTTTGGACCACTCCCAATTGGTATATCCTTTAATAATTAATACTCAGTAATCTTATGTCCCCCTTTTATATCCATAAAACCCCCATTTGACGAAATATGGGATATGAGATTCAGAGGGCTTGTGTTGGGAGAATAAGGAGATCCCTCAGGATAAATTAAAACGGAAGGGTTTCATTGGTGGATAATGTGGTGTGACGAATAGGTGCTCAGTTCCTCCTGGAAATAATGTCTTCTCTCTCTCTTTACAAGTGGATCAGTGAGACACCGGCCATAGAAACCCACCTAGTCATACAAGACTAAACACATGCCTACAACCCACCTATGATTTGTCTCAAATGGCACCCTATTCACTATATAGTGCACCACATACTGCAGATAGTACACTATATAGGGAATAGGGAGTCATTTGGGATGTAGATCTAGTGTTCACCACAGATGGAATAGGAATAGGAAGGAGGCCAGAAATAGAGTCTCCTCAATTAAAAATAGATATTTCCGATAATCAAGTGTGAAAATCAAGTGCTAACCTTGTTTTTTAAAGGGTCAGTGCAGTCAAAAACATGATTTTCTGTGTTGTATACAGTACCAGTCAAAAATTTGGACACACCTACTCCTTCAAGGGTTTTTCTTAATTTTTGTAACAATTTCTACATTGTAGAATAACAGTGAAGACATAAAAACTATGAAATAACACTTGGAAACATGTAGTAACCAAAACAGTATTAAAATCTTCTTAATCTAACTGCACTGTCCAATTTACCAAAGGTATTACAGTGAAATAACACAATGCTATTGTTTGAGGAGAGTGCACAGTTTTGAACATGAAAAGTTATTAATAAACAAATTAGGCACATTTGGGCAGTCTTGATACAACCCTTTGAACAGAAATACAATGGTACCTTGGATCAGTCTAAAAATTTGCACATACACTATTGCACCTGGGCTGGAATAATACATTATGGCCTTTCTCTTGCATTTCAAAGATGATGGCACCTGAGCCACAGGCAGTTAGATTTGGCTATGCGAACATTTTAAAAAAGGGGCCAATCCTTAAGAGGTTTTAAGTGCGCTTTAAAATTCTACATAAGATATATCCATGTAATTCTACGTTGTCCAAATTTGTGGCTATTGATGATGTCTGTGTATTCTGTGAAAAAGAAGGTGAGAATCTGACTCACTTCTTCTTTGAATGTAAATTTGTGTCCGAATTTTGGGAAAACCTTGCAGAATAGTTATTTTCCATTATGAAAACTACCCATGTTTTTGTCATGAAGGATATAATATGTTACTATTGAAATGATAACAAGACCATTGAAATGATTATGATTTTTTTTATCTTGTTGCAGTCGTGGCCAAAAGTTTTGAGAATGACACAAATATACATTTTCACAAAGTCTGCTGCCTCAGTTTGTATGATGGCAATTTGCATATACTCCAGAATGTTATGAAGAGTGATCAGATGATTTGCAATTAATTGCAAAGTCCCTCTTTGCCATGCAAATGAACTGAATCCCCCAATAAACATTCCACTGCATTTCAGCCCTGACACAAAAGGACCAGCTGACATCATGTCAGTGATTCTCTCATTAACACAGGTGTGAGTGTTGACGAGGACAAGGCTGGAGATCACTCTGTCATGCTGATTGAGTTCGAAGCATGTCACACAAGAAATGAGGGCGCTCACTCTCTCGCATCCCGAAGGGGCCGGCTGAACAGCTGCCAGGTAGAGCTCCAGCTGGAGTAGGAACCCCTGGCAACCGGCAGTATTTCCGTCATACGCTCCCGGGAGCGAGAGCCGAATCCCACTGGATCCTGATGAAAGAGGGGTGGACATCAGTGGAGGTTGTTGTGGGAGCTGGAGTGGTGATGATGGATTAACCGGAAAACGCCCTCTCTCCCATTGGTCCATGGTACCAAGACACTGTAACATAGTCGCGTGCTGCTGAACGCGGGCTGAACGAGGGCTGGCTGCACCAGCTGACTCCATTCTATGGTGAGTGATTCTGTCAGTGATTAGGTGAATGGAGAAGCAGAGTCAGGCGCAGGACACAGGTATGAGTATTAATCTGAATTTACTCAAAATGTAAGCAATGTTCCAACAAGGAAAAATACAAATATCCAGAGCACAAGGAACGAACCCACATGACAATGACAATCACTCACAAAACAAAAAAGGAAGCCAGAGGGTTAAATAAGGAACATTGATTATGGAATGGAAACCAGGTGTGTATAATGAAGACAAAACAAAACAAAAATGAAACATGGATCGGTGGTGACTAGAAAGCCGGTGACGTCGACCGCCGAACGCCGCCCAAACAAGGAGAGGGACCAACTTCGGTGGAAGTCGTGAGACATATATTGAAATCCTAAACATAAAATGTACTATCTACAGATACAATGGGGAGGACAAGTATTTGATACACTGCCGATTTTTCAGGTTTTCCTACTTACAAAGAATGTAGAGGTCTGTCATTTTTATCATAGATAAACTTCAACTGTGAAAGACGGAATCTAAAACAAAAATCCAGAAAATCACATTGTATGATTTTTAAGTAATTAATTTGCATTTTATTGCATGACATAAGTATTTGATCATCAGAAAAGCAGAACTTAATATTTGGTACAGAAACCTTTGTTTCAATTACAGAGATCATACGTTTCCTGTAGTTCTTGACCAGGTTTGCACACACTGCAGCAGGGATTTTGGCCCACTCCTGTATGGAGATACAGACCTTCTCCAGATCCTTCAGGTTTCGGGGCTGTCGCTGGACAATACGGACTTTCAGCTCCCTCCAAAGACTTTCTATTGGGTTCAGCTCTGGAGACTGGCTAGGCCACTTCAGGACCTTGAGATCCTTCTTACGGAGCCACTCTTTAGTTGCCCTGGCTGTGGGTTTCGGGTCGTTGTCATGCTGGAAGACCCAGCCACGACCCATCTTCAATGCTCTTACTGAGGGAAGGAGGTTGTTGGCCAAGATCATACATGGCCCCATCCATCCTCCCCTCAATACGATGCAGTCGTCCTGTCCCCTTGGCAGAAAAGCATCCCCAAAGAATGATGTTTCCACCTCCATGCTTCACGGTTCTTGGGGTTGTACTCATGCTTCTTCTTCCTCCAAACACGGCGAGTGGCGTTTAGACCAAAAAGCTCTATTTTTGTCTCATCAGACCACATGACCTTCTCCAATTCCTCCTCTGGATCATCCAGATGGTCATTGGCAAACTTCAGACGGGCCTGGACATGCGCTGGCTTGAGCAGGGGGACCTTGCATGTGCTGCAGGATTTTAATCCATGACGGCGTACTGTGTTACTAATGGTTTTCTTTGAGACTGTGGTCCCAGCTCTCTTCAGGTCATTGACCAGGTCCTGCCATGTAGTTCTGGGCTGATCCCTCACCTTCCTCATGATCATTGAGGCCCCACGAGGTGAGCTCTTGCATGGAGCCCCAGACCGAGGGTGATTGACCGTCATCTTGAACTTCTTCAATTTTCTAATAATTGCACCAACAGTTGTTGCCTTCTCACCAAGCTGCTTGCCTATTGTCCTGTAGCCATCCCAGCCTTGTGCAGGTCTACAATTGTATCCCTGTTGTCCTTACACAACTCTCTGGTCTTGGCCATTTTGGAAAGGTTGGAGACTGTTTGATTGAGTGTGTGGACTGGTGTCTTTTATACAGGTAACGAGTTCAAACAGGTGCAGTTAATACAGGTAATGAGTGGAGAACAGGAGGGCTTCTTAAAAAAAACGAACAGGTCTGTGAGAGCCGGAATTCTTACTGGTTGGTAGGTGATCAAATACTTATGTCATGCAATAAAATGCAAATTAATTACTTAATTACAGAAACCTGAACATTAATGTTAAACTGCAATCAAGATGAATAACTAGTAAACTGTAAACTATCTTTGCCTACTCAGACCAGTTATAATTCCCTGAAGTTCTCCACCTCTAACACACCATCACAATATAGGAGTGATTCAAGGCTGAAAGTTAATTTGCAGTATGACCAACAGAAAAATCCTATCAGATTTTGGAACTAGTCCAATTGGACTCCTATAGGATCCCGGTTGTGATACAGCCCGGGATGAACCCGGGTCTGTAATGTAGTTCCTTAGACCCCTGCGCCACTCAGGAGGCCTTGATTCCTATATATTCTATCTTATATGATTCTATCCTATAGGATAGGTTCCACAATCTGATTTATTGGAATCCTACAGTTTTTATGTAGATTTTAGAATATTCGCATGAAAATCTTTCTCCAAATGGATGGAAACCTAGATAATCACTGAGATGAATTATTTGCGTTGCTTGGATTAATTAAAAACGGTTAATCTAATGGATTTTTGATGTCGTTTGTCTGCAAAATTAGAATACAAAATCATTTGTTTCGCTTTTCTATTCTGTGGTTTCATGAAATAGAAAACATAACGTGAATTCAGTGATTACATTTGTTTAGCTCATCTTTATGACCCCCTGAAGAAACAGTACCATCCATTAATGTTTGTTAGGCTTAGCCGACCTGTACTCTATGGCGTGTTGAATAGATTCCAAGATCCTGACATGAGCGAATGTTTGGCTCGCTCTTGACACTGTGTTTGCGCCCATATGCGAACTGAAATCTATGCCCACCGTGATGTATAGCACTGCCCAATGGGTGAAATGGCGTGAAAATGGTGAACGCTATACATACAACTGATTGTCCTTAAGACTCTTTCTAACTACATTGGTCAGCTGATGTATCAGTCATTAAAGATGAAATCCACAGTAAGGGAAACCGTTCCACTGTCTGTCCCACCGCCATTGTTATTGGTTTTGTTTCGTTGACGAAGTAGAGCTTGGCAGCGTCATGCTTCATGGTAAAAAAAATGGAAGTACATATGCTGCTGTTCTGTCCTGCATGCAATGATGTCTGAGGGGTTGTTTGCAGTAAATTCTTTGTTGTCGTTATATTGCAAACGGACATGGCAGTTTCACTATTAAGGATTCAAGCTTTAGCTCATTGGTTGCATCCCAAATGACACCCTATTCCCTACATTGTGCACTACTTTTGACCATAGCCCTGTGGGCAATATATAGGCAATAGGGTGCCATTTGAGATGTCGCCATTGAGCCAGGCAGTAACTGGTCGGCGGAAACTCACTGACCATTCAACCATGCTACTAGACTGGTATGTATTGATCTCAGTAAGTAATAAGAGGAGTAAATTGGAAATAACGATTCCTTCTGTATAGATGAGCAGATATAGCTGGGAGAAATAATCAGTGAGATTGGATTCTTTTTTAAACACAGACTGGAGGATCTATGACGATACGGCCATTAGTGATATCTTCTATTACTCATTATTTTGGACGTCGCTATTTTCTGTTTATCTGTTCCTTAGGGCTCAAGGACAAGAAAGCACTCTGCAGTCAGTCAGTCTGGCTGTTGTAATGCAAACACCAAATTAAGAGCTAGTCTGCAGTGGTGTTATAAGGTCTCTACGCACGCACGCATGCACGCACACACAAACACATACACACACTGTGCGGTCAGGAGGTCTCAACACATACGCATGCACGCATCACTCATAATAAGGCTACATGAGAGCTGAGATGAACATGAGCCATGAAAGAAAACCACCATAGAAAAACATCCCTGTCATTCATTGACTTCAAGCTTCCACATCTGTTACTGTAAGCTCATCTCTGAACATATCTGAGCATACATGTGACACATTTTATATTTAGATGTATGTAGGCTACTGTGTATTTATTTACTAACACCACCCCAATATCATTTATTACAACACCATTTTTATTGTTATCAGTAGAACATCAAACCAAGGCCTGTACTGTAGGCGTCATGCTGTGCTTCATACTTTATCATGTTGGTTGTAAAATACTAAATCAAAGTAACAAGATTGGAATGTGTAAGAGCGTTCCGTTACCCAAACGCGAATCATTGATAATTTAAATCTAATTCCCTTCTGATTACGACTCTTGTGATCAAGTGGATCTCTGCTATCACAGAGAATTGTAGCGGTTGGGAGATTCGGAGAGCAGGATCTCACTGGGAACAGACGTCAATTCCACATTGGTTCAACGTCATTTCATTGAAATGAGGTGGAAACAACGTTGATTCAACCAGTGTCTGCCCAATGCCTGTAGTTGAGTGAGTGTGAGATTGTGTGTGTAAGAGAGAGAGTTTGTAACTGTTTTGTATTCACACTGCTTCCACCAGTCCTCACATTTTTATTTTATAATTAGCCTCTCTATGCTTTCATCTTAAGTGGTACTGATTTGGCAAGGTCACAGCTCCCTTTGCTGTGTGTGTGTGTATGTGGGGGGGTGAGGAGAAATGTGAGTGTAAAGTGTAGTCTGTGAGAGTGTTGAGAAAACAGCGGGAACAGACCAAACGAGATGCCTCACCGATTTAGCTACGATTGGTCAATAGCAAATGCCCCTAATCTAGCTTTTTACTGCATTAAGCACAATAATGTTGTCTGGAGATGTCAGTTATGACATGTTTTTTTTTGGTCTTTCCAACAAAGTTCAAATAAAAACCTTAGGGTTGTTCGGTTTCCAAATAGCATGGGCCATTGCTTTTACGGGATTAGCTGAAGATCTTTTGTGTTCAAGTAAGTGACAGGGAAAAAAGCATCTTACGAGGCAGTAATGGCCTTGTTGACGGAAGTTGAACTCAATTTTAGAGAAATTTCCAACTAAATGCACGGCCACTGATGCTCAGCGTTTCCAATCCTCAAAATACATGCTTGAAGTGGGAGGCAGGTAGCCTAGCGGTTAAGGTTGCTGGTTCGAATCCCTGAGCCAACTAGGTGAAACATCTGTCGATATGCCCTTGAGCAAGGCACTTAACCCGAAATGCTCCTGTAAGTCGCTCTCGATAAGAGAATCTGCTAAATGACTCAAATATACATTTGTATCCATTATATCAGGGACTGTATTATTTTGTTGTCAACTGCTTCAGTGCTAATGTCTGGTTAGACCTAGAAAACAATGAATGACTAAATGGACTGGGTAATGGGCCTGCTGGTGTACTGACACACTTAACAATAGGCTACTTATCTACTTATATTGTCAATAAAATAAGTGTAGGGATATGGCTGTATAATGACGTGAAAAGGCATAGTTCATCTGTAGCGTTAACAACAAAATCCCTGTAGAAATGCAATATGCACATACTGTAATACGGCAGTTGTTTTTGAAACATGTTCTCTGAAGATGAATGGAAAGGGCTCCCTGCTCTTGAAGCTATATATCAGGAAATTAAAACATTGTCATACAACAGCTATAAAGAGACAACATCAGACACTAACACTCTGCTTGGTAGATCACCTAGAGTAAAGAGTGCACTGTAACTATGTGCTGTACTGTTACAGCAGTCTGTTGGATAGCTGGAATTGAATGCAGCTTTAAAATATAGGTAACTGCCAAAATAAAGGAAACACTTGAGTAAATGAGGGAGTCAAAGTATTTTGAAAGCAGATGCTTCCACACAGGTGTGGTTACTGAGTTAATTAAGCAATTAAAACATCCCATCATACTAAGGGTCATGTATAAAAATGCATTGCCAGTTGCCCATTATTTTGGCTACCATGGCTAGAAGAAGAGATCTCAGTTACCTTTAAAGAGGGGTCTCAAAACAGCATAAGGAGTTTAAATCGTGTGTGCTCGTGTGTGTTTGTCTTCGTCACCAGATCTAAAACCAACTGAACACTTATGGGAGTTTCTGGAGCGGTTCTTGAGACAGCGTTTTCCACCACCATCAACAAAACACCAAATTATGGAATTTATTGTGGAAGAATGGTGTTGCACCCTTCCAATAGAGTTCCAGATACTTGCAGAATCTATGCCATGGTACATTGAAGCCGTTCTGGCTCATGCTGGCCCAATGTCCTATTAAGATACTGCCTTTATTTTGGTATTTACCTGTAGATGCTCCTACAAGTTGAATTCTCTCTCCTCTATCTCCTTAATTGGAGGCGGATATTTGTCTCTGTCTCTATAAAATAAAATAAAAGCTGCAGAATGCTTGTTCTCAGCTCTAATGGTGGTGTGGGTGTGTGTGTGTGTGTGTGTGTCAGTATAGAGGCTTATCACGGAGTCTAGAGAGAGGTTTTAACACAGCCTTTCTCAATGACCTTCTTCAGGTATGGTGCCTGACCTTTTAGCATTTTAAATGTATTATCCGGTTATTATTACTTCCTTTATCAGCTCAATCAGAACACTTTCCATTCTGTAAGACAAATTCAAAAATCTCTCTTATCTTCCCTTCTCTCTCTCTATATCCCCTCATTTCCCTCTCTCCCATCTCTCCATTATCTCCCTCAATCCACCTACAATGCAACTTAATCTATAAAAACAATTCTGTCACAATAATTTGTACAGGTGTGAGGAGTGGGAGTGAATATTATCCATTTACCTTTACCCATTTCCTGGTGAGAACAGCAGGAATCAGAGAAGTTGATGAGAATAACTTAGTTTTTAGGATAGGCATCCTGCTAGCAGTACACCTCGACAACATCCGGTGAAATTGCAGAGCGCCAAATTCAAATTACAGAAATAGTCATATTTAACAATCATGAAGATACAAAGTGTCATACATCAAAATAAAGCTTAACTTCTTGTTAATCCAGCCGCTGTATCAGATTTCAAAAAGGCTTTACGGTGAAAGCATACCATGTGATTATCTGAGGACAGCGCCCCGCTTACAAAGCATACAAACATTTTCAGGCCAAGTATAGGAGTCACAAAAGTCAGAAATAGCGATACAATTAATCACTTACCCTTGATGATCTTCATCTGGTTGAACTCACAGGAGTCCCTGTTACACAATACATTTTTGTTTTGTTCGATAAAGTTCCTCTATGTCCCAAAAACTCTGTTTTGTTGGCACGTTTTGTTCAGTAATCCACTGGCTCAAAGGCAGTCACAACAGGCAGACGAATACATCCTAATAGTACCGGTAAAGTTTGTCGAAACATGTCAAACAATGTTTATAATTAATCCTCAGGTTGTCTATTGTCTAAATAATTGAGAATATTTCAACCGGACAATAGCGTCTTCAATAGAAAGGAAAAACAAGGAACGGCGCGCAATCGGTCACGTGCGCAAAACAGCTCTGGTTCATTCTACAGTCCACTTAGAAAATGGTCTCATTCTTCCTCATTTTTCAGAATACAAGCCTGAAACCAAGTCTAAAGACTGTTGACATCTAGTGGAAGCCATAGAAACTGCAATCTGGGTCCTAACCCATAACATACTGTATAGGCAGGCAGTTGAAAATTACACACATCAAAAATATCCCACTTCCTGGATGGATTTTCCTCAGGTTTTCGACTGCCATATCAGTTTTGTTATACACATAGACATTCTTCTGGGCCTGAGTAACAGGCAGTTTACTTTGGGCACCTCATTCATCCAAACTTCCGAATAATGCCCCCTGTCCTAATAAAGCTAAAGGTCCAATGCAGCCATTTTAATCTCAATATGAAATAATTTCTGGGCAACAATTAAGTACCTTACTGTGATTGTTTTCAATTAAAATGGTAATAGAGAAAATAATTGCTTTTTGGCACAAAGCAATATCTCAAGCAATAATTTTGCTAGGACTGTCTGGGAGTGGTCTGAGTGAGGAACCTACTTTGAGTAGCCTAATGGGATGGATAGGTAACTTGAAAACTAGCTGTTATTGGCAGATAGGTTTGAAACTGTCTATGTTATTAGTCTATTACCGCCTGGTGATGTCACCAAAACTCCACCTAGCAAAACAAGCATTTTCAAACAGCTCTTACACTAAAAGGGTATTCTCCTCATTTTCACGATTTCAAATTATTATTAGAACCTAATTTTGTGGAAATATACAGCACCAGTCAAAAGTTTGGACACACCTACTCATTCAAGGTATTTTTTAAAAACAATTTTCTACATTTTAGAATAATAGTGAATACATCAAAACAATGAAATAACATATGGAATAACGTAGTAACCAAAATAGTCTTAAACAATGTACCCACCCTTTGCCTTGATGACAGCTTTGCACACTCTTGGCATTCTCTCAAACAGCTTCATGAGGAATGCTTTTCCAACAGTCTAAAAGGAGTTCCCAAATATGCTGAGCACTTACTACTCGTTGGCTGCTTTTCCTTCACTTTTCCTTCAATTTTATTAGTAAAATGCCCTGAATACAACAGGTGTTGGTGAAATGCTTACTTACGAGCCCCTAACCAACAATGCAGTTTAAAAACACTACAGATAAGAATAAGAAATAAAAGTAACAAGTAATTAAAGAGCAGCAGTAAAATAACAATAGCAATACTATATACAGGGGGTACCAGTACAGAGTCAATGTGCAGAGGCACCGGTTAGTTGAGGTTATATGTGCATGTAGGTAGAGTTATTAAAGTGACTATGCATAGATGATAACAACAGAGAGTAGCAGTGGTGTAAAAGTCCAATGCCACTAGGAGCGCCGCCTCTGGATGAGTGTTTTCCTGTTTGCTTATGGCAGTATACAGCTCATTGAGTCTGTGATGGTAAATAGACAACTACGAAAAATACAGATGAAAACTCTCTATGTAGATAGTGTGGTCTACAGCTACCATGAGATACTCTACCTCAGGCGAGCATAACCTCGAGACTTCCTTAGATATCGTGCACCAGCTGTTTACATATATGCATAGGCCCCCGCCCCGTGTCTTACCAGAGGCTGCTGATCTATCCTGCCGATTGAGTGTATAACTCGCCAGCTGTATGTTCTTAATGTCGTCGTTCAGCCACGACTCTGTGAAACGTAAGATATTACAGTTTTTAATGTCCCGTTGGTGGGATATACTGTACGTGCTTTCAGTTTGTTCCATTTACTTTCCAGCAATTAAACATTAGCAAGCATAACGGAACGCAAAGGCAGATTCGCCACTCATCGCCTGATCCTCACATGGCACCCTCATTTTGTCCCGCAAATCCTCAGTTTCCTTTTCCAGCAAATGATGGTGATCTGGGCCTGGCCGAGTGTCTGTGGTATATCCGTCCCGACTCTTTGATTAAAAATGATTCTTCCAGTTTGAGGTGAGTAATCGCAGTTCTGATGTCCAGAAGCTCTTTTCATTCATAAGAGACAGTAGCAGCAACATTATGCACAAAACAAGTTATGAGCAGCGGATTGACTAAAAGAAGGAAAGAAATTCCACAAATGAACCTTTAACAAGGCACAACTGTTAATTTAAATGCATTCCAGGTGACTACCTCATGAAGCTGGTTAATGCAAAGAGTGGCTACTTTGAAAAATCTCAAATATAAAATATGTTTTGATTTGTTTAAGCTTTCTGACAATTTCAGATATGTCTATGTCGTGGGGAAACTTTCTTGTTACTTACAACCTTATGCTAATCACATTAGCCTACATTAGCTCAACGGTCCCGCAGGAGACCCACCAATCCTGAAGTTTTAATCCCAGGTGGTGAGGGTAGGTAGCAGCACATCTGCAACACTGATCCTCAACACTGGAGCCCTCCAGGGGTGCGTGCTCAGTCCCCTCATGTACTCCCTGTTCACTCACGACTGCATGGCCAGGCATGACTCCAAGACCATCATTAAGTTTGCAGACGACACAGCAGTGTCAACAGTGCCTGATCACCGACAATGACGAGACAGCCTACAGGGAGGTCGTCAGAGACCTGGCCGGGTGATGCCAGAAAAACAACCTCTCCCTCAACCTAACCAAGACTAAGGAGATGATTGTGGACTACAGGAAAAGGAGGACTGAGCAAGGCCCCTTCTCATCGACGGAGCTGTAGTGGAGCAGATTGAGAGCTTCAAGATCCTTGGTGTCCACATCACCAACAAACTAGAATGGTCCAAACACACCAAGACAGTCGTGAAGAGGGCATGACAAAGCCTATTCCCCCTCAGGAAACTGAAAAGATTTGGCATGGGTCCTCAGATCCTCAAAAGGATCTACAGCTGCAACATTGAGAACATACCACTGGTTGCATCAGTGCCTGGTACGGCAATTGCTCGGCCTCTGACCGCAAGGCACTACAGAGGGTAGTGCGTACGGCCCAGTACATCACTGGGGCTAATTTGCCTGCCATCCAGGACCTCTACACTGGGCGGTGTCAGAGGAAGGCCCTAATAATCTGGCTAAAAGGCTTTACAGAAGTCCAAAAATAAGATAATCACATGAGTCAATTTCTGCTGAATAATCTAGAAGGTCCAAGACTAAATGAATGTTAGAGCTTATGTGACAGCCCTTCACAAATCCTATTTGAGTCTCATTTATAATGTTAACTATTCATTTTTTTAAATCTTTTGGCCTAAAACAGAGCAATCAATTTGTAATCAATATTTAATAAAGTAATTGGTCTCCAATTGTCAATGAGAAAAGGGTCTTTATCGGGCTTCGGAATCAGTGAAATAAGACCCTGTTTCATAGTGAAGACCATTTACCCTTTTCAATGCAATCTTGAAACACACTAAGAAAGGGTCTTCTAATACCTCCCAAAACTGTCTATAGAATTCAACTGACAGGCCATCAGGGCCAGGTGATTTCCTTTTATTTATTGAATTCAGAGTCTCTCTAATTTCTTCAATTGACACAGGTGATTCGCAAACTGAGTGGAAATCATCGACAATTACAGGGACATAATTCTGAATGTAGCAAATGTAGCTTTGAAAACCATCCTGAAAATGTGAGTTGTGAAGCTTTTCATTAAAGGAATTGACAAATGTTGATATTGTAATGGATCTTTGCATAACACATCATTAATTTTGATTGCAGTTAGATTTTTTGTAGTTTCTCTTTTCAAGGGAAAAAAAGTAACTAGTGCTGCTTTCCCCCTCTTCAATTAAATTCTCTTGATCTAACAAAGGCACCCTTTGCCAGTTCAGTGTAAAGCTGTTCTAATTCTAGTTCTAAAGATTTAAGAACAGACTCTTCTTCTTGAGATTGATTATCTTTCTTTAGAAAACTGTCAACCTTGCTCATCAACTCTTTTTCTCTAAGGTTTTTTAAATTCACAGAGTTACACATGTATAAACAAACGTACAGTCAACAACACAATAGAAAAATCTGTATACAATGTATGCAAATTGAGTAAGGAGGTAAGGCCAATAGTGGTAAATTACAAATTTGCAATTTACACTGGAGTGATATATGTGCAGATGAGGATGTGCAAGTATAAATACTGGTGTGAAAAAGAGCAGAAAAACAAATATGGGGATGAGGTAGGTAATTGGTTGAATGGGCTATTTACAGACGGTCTGTGTACAGCTGCAGCGATCAGAAAGCTGCTCTGACAGCTGACGCTTAAAGTTAGTTAGTCAGTGATTTCTGCAATTCGTTTCAGTCATTGGCAGCAGAGAACTGGAAGGAAAGCGGCCAAAAGAGGTGTTGGCTTTGTGGATGACCAGTGAAATATACCTGCTGGAGCGCGTGCTACGGGTGAGTGTTGCTATGGTGACCAGTGAGCTGAGACAAGGCGGAGAATTAACCAGCAAAGACTTATAGATGACGTGGAACCAGTGGGTTTGGCGACGAATATGTAGCGAGGACCAGCAAACTAGAGGATACACGTTGTAGTGGTGGGAAGTATATTGGGCGTTGGTGACAAAACGAATGGCACTGTGATAGCCTCCAACACAAATGCAGTCTATTTTGTAAATGACATTGCGGAAGTCAAAGATCGGTAGGATAGTCAGTTTTACGAGGGTATGTTTGGCAGCATGAGTGAAGGAGGCTTTGTTGCGGAATAGGAAGCTGATTCTAGATTTAACTTTGGATTGCAGATGTTTAATGCGAGTCTGGAAGGAGAGTTTACAGTCTAGCCAGACACCTAGGTATTTATAGTTGTCCACATATTCTAAGTCAGAAGCGTCCAGAGTAGTGATGCTAGTCGGGCGGGCAGGTGCGGGCAGTAATCGGTTGAAGAGCATGCATTTCTTTTTTACTAGAATTTAAGAGCAGTTGGAGGCCACGGAAAGAGTGTTGTATGGCGTTGAAGCTTGGTTAGAGGTTTATTAACACAGTGTCCAAAAATGATTTTTGGTTCCAACCACGGTGTCTTTGTGAGACACAGCGTATGTGAACGGATGATCTCTGCATGTGTGGTTGCCACCGTGAAGCATGAAGGAGGAGGTGTGGTGGTGCTTTGCTGGTGACACTGTCAGTGATTTATTTACAATTCAAGGCACACTTAACCAGCATGGTTAACCATCTGCTTTGCACTTAGTGGGACTATCATTTGATTTTCAACAGGAGAATGACCCAACATACCTCCAGGCTGTGTAAGGGCTATTTGACCAAGAGGGAGAGTGATGGAGTGCTTTATCAGATGACCTGACCTCCACAATCATCCGATCTCAACCCAATTATGATGGTTAGGGATGAGTTGGACAGCAGAGTGAAAGAAAAGCAGCCAACAAGTGCACAACATACAGCATGTTACCGACCACCTTGATTCAGTCTTATGTAGCAAAATTATAAATGGTGTTTTTTAAAATTGGATTAAAGCAGAGACACACGAGCTACAAAATGGTATATCATACACTGCATTTGAGGAACTATGGGAAAGTAATTCTGCTTTGAAATTTTATAAACTTGTAACCTCCCTTTTGAGAAAATGGCCTTTGAATTGAGAGCTCTTCTTTGTCTACACCTATTCAGCATCGTTCACACCCTCTTAACCTTCAGCCTGACCCATCTTTTTAAGGGTTGATCCGAGCATTCTGACCTCACAATGGCAGTCAAGCACCCAAGCTTAAAGTGAGATATACATGGAGGAGACTTAATCAAGCTAGTCGTCTTGACTACTTTCTTGTCTCTTTCTCTCTTGCATCAAAGGTAAAAAAAAATAAGTTAATAGGAGACAGAATGCAATCAGATCATCATCTAATTGGCCTTCACATAACTCTTATAGAATTTCCACATGGACGAAGTTATTGGAAATTTAATCAAAGTTTGTTGGAGGACAACTTATTTTTAACTAAGACAAAATCATTTATAAATGTATAATATTGGTTAAAAAAATCCCCTAATTGTTTGGGATACCTTTAAATCTACCTTCAGAGGTCATTCAATTAACTATTCATCAATAATAAAAAAAGCAGTTTCTGGCTAAAGAGACAAGACTGACAAGGGAAGTACATGAACTAATAGTACAGGTAGATAGCAATAAAAACTATACTACAGAGATGCAAAATAAGTTAGAGGAAAAACAAAAAGAACTTGAGGAACTTATTCAAGAATGATCTAATGTGATCTATTACAAAAATAAAGGAAACTGGATGGAATATGGAGAAAAATGCACAAAATTCTTCCAGAATCTCCATTACAGCAACACTAACAAAAATTATTTGCAGAAACTCATTACTGAAGACGGAGTCATCTATGATTCCCCCGAATTATATTTTAAAAGAGGAAGCTAAATATTTTAGGCAGATATTCTCTTTTCTGTCTCATTCTCTCCCACTGAATGAAGATTATGGTAATGAATTCTATCCAAATAACATAAAAAACAGAAAATAAACAAATGTACAGAAAGATCAGGGCGAAAGCCAAATTACAGAGGAAGACATTTTTGAGGCTATTAAATCCTTTCAGTCTGGAAAAACCCCAGGGCTTGTAGGCATACCGATAGAGGTATATCAAGCCTTTTTGATATACTAAAGCGCCATTGTAAGATTGTTTTAACTGCTCCTATAGAAATTGTAGTCTGTCAGGCATGCAGAAGGAAGGTCTGATTTCTCTATTATTAAAACAAGACCCAGATGGCAAAAAAAAAAAGATCCAGTCTATCTAAAAAACTGGAGGCCCCTTCCACTTCAATGTTGTGATTCAAAAATACTAGCGAAAGGCATAGCACTCAGAAATAAAATGGTTTTTACCAGGTATTGTTCATCCTGTTCAGACAGGTGTTTTACATGGACGATACATTGGAGAAAATATACAACTACTACAAATAATAGTACATCATGAAACATCTAAGAAGCCAGGGCTGGTATTTATAGCGGATTTTGAAAAGGCATTTGATAAAGTAAGACTGGATTTTATTTATAAATGCAAGTATTTTTTCAAGTTTGGTGATTCTCTTATAAAATGGGTAAAAATATAATGTATAGCAACACCAAGTGTAAAATAGTGCAGAACAGTTACTTCTCAGTGAGTGTTGAATTGTCAAGAGGAGTTAAACAATGGTGTCCGCTGTCACCATATCTATTCGTTAAGGCCATTGAAATGCTAGCTATTGAAATCAGATCTAATAACAACATTAGAGGATTAGAAATCCAAGGTTTAAAAACAAAAGTTTTATATTAAGTCTGCAAGCTAGATCCCTGCAATGTCTCATTGAAGATCTAGATAACTTTTCTTTACTCTCCGGACTAAAACATAATTATGATAAGTTGTACAATATTACGTGTTGGATCTTTAAAAAAATAAAACTTTTACATTATCCTGCAGTTTACCTATAAAATGGGCTGATGGTGAAGTAGACATACTTGGTATTCATATCAAAATATATATAAATAAGCTCTCCACATTGAATTTCAATAGAAAACTTGTAAATATAGACAAGATCCTGCAACCATGGAGAGGTAAATACCTGTCTATTTATGGAAAATTGCCCTGATTAACTCCTTAGTCATATCTCAGTTTACTCACTTACTTATGGCACTAACTACTCCTGATGATTCATTTTTCAAATCATATGAGCAAAAAATATTTTGCTTTACCTGGGACGCTAAACCAGACAAAATAATTTGTGCCTATTTATATAATGAATATGAACTGGGTGGGTTGAGATTATTAAATATAAAAGCACTAAACCTCTCTCTAAAAGCTTCACTTATTCAAAAGTTTTACTTGAACCCTAAATGGTTCTCAAGTAGATTACTAAGAAAAGTTTTTAAAAAAAGAAAGAAAAAAAAGTGTTGAATATTTGGGGCATAAAATCATCAAAGCTCTGCAGATGTTGATCTGAGGATACAGAATCAATAGACCATTTATTTTGGTATTTACATTTTTTTATTTAACCTTTATTTATCTAGGCAAGTCAGTTAAGAACAAATTCTTATTTACAATGACGGCCTACCAAAAGGCAAAAGGCCTCCTGCGGGGATGGGGACCGAGATAAATAAATAAATAAATAAATAAATACAACATAAATATAAGACACTAACACACATCACAACAAGAGAGACACAACACTACATAAAGACAGACCTAAGACAACAACATAACAAGGCAGCAAAACATGACAACACAGCATGGTAGCAACACAACATGACAACAACATGGTAGAAACACAACATGGGAGCAGCCCAAAAAGATGGTGCAAACATTATTGGGCAAAGTCAACAGCATGAATGTCAAGAAGGTAGATACAACAAAACATCATACAAAGCAGCCACAACTGTCAGTAAGAGAATCCATGATTGAGTCTTTGAATGAAGAGATTGAGATAAAACTGTCCAGTTTGAGCTCGTTCCAGTCGCTAGCTGCAGTGAACTGAAAAGAGGAGCGACCAAGGGATGTGTGTGCTTTTGGGGACCTTTAACAGAATGTGACTGGCAGAACGGGTGTTGTATGTGAAGAATGAGGGCTGCAGTAGATATCTCAGATAGGGGGGATTGATGCCTAAGAGGGTTTTATAAATAAGCATCAACCAGTGGGTTTTGCAACAGAGTTGACCAGTTTACAGAGGAGTACAGAGTGCAGTGATGTGTCCTATAAGGAGCATTGGTGGCAAATCTGATGGCCGAATGGTAAAGAACATCTAGCCGCTTGAGAGCACCCTTACCTGCCGATATATAAATCATGTCTCTGTAATCTAGTATGGGTAGGATGGTCATCTGAATCAGGGTTAGTTTGGCAGCCGGGGTGAAAGAGGAGTGATTACGATAGAGGAAACCAAGTCTAGATTTAACTGTAGCCTGTAGCTTTGATATGTTCCGCGATAAGAACAGTGCACTGTCTAGCCGTACTCGAAAGTACTTGTATGAGGTGACTACCTCAAGCTCTAAACCCTCAGACGTAATAATAACACCTGTGGGAAGAGGAGCATTCTTCTTAACAAACCACATGACCTTTGTTTTGGAGGTGTTCAGAACAAGGTAAAGGTTAGAGAAAGGTTGTTGGACACTAAGAAAGCTTTGTTAAAGAGCATTTAACACAAAATCTGGGGATGGGCCAGCTGAGTATAAGACTGTATCATCTGCATATAAATGGAGGAGGGAGCTTCCTACTGCCTAAGCTATGTTGTCGATGTAAATTGAGAAGAGTGTGGGGCCTAGGATTGAGCCTTGGGGTATTCCCTTGGTGACAGGCAGTGACTGAGTCAGCAGATTTTCTGACTTTATACACGGTACTCTTTGAGAGAGATAGTTAGCAAACCAGGCCAAAGACCACTCAGAGACACCAATACTCCTTAGCCGGCCCACAAGAATGGAATGGTCTACCGTATCAAAAGTTTTGGCCAAGTCAATAAAAATAGCAGCACAATATTGCTCAGAATCAAGGGTAATGGTGACATCATTGAGGACCTTTAAGGTTGCAGTGACACATCCATAACCTGAGCGTAAACTAGATTGCATACCCAAGAGAATACAATAGACATCAAGAAAGCCAGTCAGTTGATTATTGACAAGTTTTCCAACACTGTTGATAAACAAAGCAAAATAGAAATAGGCCAATAATAGTTAGGATCAGCTTGATCTCCCCCTTTAACCTCTTTCAGCTAGGAGGCACTATTTTTAGGTTTGGAAAAATAATGTTCCCAAAGTAAACGGCCTATTTCTCAGGCCCATATGCTATAATATGCATATAATTTACAGATAATGCTAGAAAACACTCTAAAGTTTCCAAAACTGTCAAAATATTGTATTGAACAATGGAGGTATTTTGGATATAAAAATAATCTTTATGGAACAAATGGAACATTTATTGTGTAACTGGGACTCTCGTGAGTGAAAACATCCAAAGATCATAAAAGGTAAGCGATTAATTTGATTGCTTTTCTGATTTGTGACCAAGCTACTTTGATGCTAGGTGTTCATAATGTTTTGTCTAGTGATCGATAAACTTACACAAACGCTTGGATTGCTTTTGCTGTAAAGCATATTTTCAAAATCTGACACGACAGGTGGATTAACAAAAAGCTAAACTGTGTTTTGCTATATTGCACTTGTGATTTCATGAACATAAATATTTTAAGTAATATTATTTGAATGTGGCGCTCTGCAATTCAGTGGTTGTTGATGACAATTATCCCTCTAATGGGATGGGTTGCGTCAAGAAGTTAAATAAAGGATGAACTGTGGCTGCCTTCCAAGCAATGGGAACATCCCCAGAAAGGACAGACAGGTTAAAAAGGTTGAAGATAGGCTTTGCGATGATAAGGGCAGCAACCTTAAAGAAGAAAAGGGTCTAAACCATCTGACTCAGATGTTTATTGGGGGTCAAGTTTAAGGAGCTCCCTTAGCACCTCGGACTCAGTGACTGCCTGCAGGGAGAAACTTTGTACTGGGGCAGGAGACAAAGAGGGAGAAGCATCGGGGTTAGTCATATTAGAAGGGGTGGGAGATGAGGAAATGTTGGACGGGCAAGGAGGCATGCTTCTTGTTAGTAACAACCACATCATCAACTTCAGGGACATGGGCAGCTTTGAGGGGGAGGCTTTATTCTCCATGTCTTTAACCGTTTTCCAGAACATTTTAGGGTTAGACCCACAGAGAGAGAATTGCTCCTTTAAGTAACTATCTTTGGCCTTCCGGATAGCCTGAGTGCACTTATTTCTCATTTGCCTGAAAGATACTCTGCCTGACTGGCTATGAGCCTTTCGCCAAATTAAATTCTTGAGGTGTAGTAACTCTGCAAGATCACGGTCATTTTCTTTATGGGGACGTGTTTGAAAATATAAAAAAAGAAGGTCCAAGCGTCTTCGACAGGGGATCAAGCTGATTCTAAACCATTTTACAGAGGCCAGTTCATGAAGGAAGGTTGCTCATTAAAGTTTTTTAGCAAGTGTCTATGACAAATCAGGACAGGTTGTTTCACTGAGCAGCCATGATGAACACAGGCTGTAAACCAGTGATCACTAAGGTCATTACAGAAAACACCAGACTGATACCTATCAGGATTATTTATGAGGATAACGTCGAGGAGAATAGCCTTTTCTGGGTGTTTGGAGTCATACCTTGAGGGATTGGTGATAATATGAGAAAGATTTAGGGAGTCCCATTGCTTTAGGACTTGGTCAGGTGGTTTTATCATGTCCCAGTTTAGGGCACCTAGCAGGACAAATTCAGACTTAGTGTAAGGGGCCAGGAGAGAGCTTAGGGCAGGTAGGGTACAGGCCGATGCTGATATAGAACAATAGCATCCAGCAACAGTCAACAGAGCTATTGAAAAGTTTAATGCTTAACCTGTTTGCGGTAGGGGACAGCATTTTCACTTTTGGATAAATAGCGTGCCCAAACTGAACTGCCTCCTACTCTGTCCCAGATCCTAATATATGCATATTATTATTAGTATTGGATAGAAAACACTCTGAAGTTTCTAAAACTGTTTGAATCATGTCTGTGAGCATAACAGAACCTATTTAGCAGGCGAAACCCAGAGGACAAACCATTCAGATGTTTTTTTTATGTCACTGTCTTTTCAATATGATTTCATGGGGAATCCAGAATTCTAATCGACTTTCCTGCAGTTCCTACCGCTTCCACTGGATTTCACCAGTTTGTAGAAATTGGTTGAGGTTTTTCCTTTGTGTAATGAAGAAGTACCATAGCTCAGAACGAACGTCACTTCATGTGTACCTTTTGATAGAGGCGCGTAACCAGAATAGTAGCGTCAGTTTGTTTTGCTCCTGTATTGAACACAGATCATCCCGTCTTCAATTTGTTCGATTATATACGTTTAGAAATACCTAAAGTTGTATTACAAAAGTAGTTTGAAATGTTTTGGCAAAGTTTACAGGTAACTAGAGATATTTTGTAGCGACGTTGTGTAAGTTGGAAGCGGTGTTTTCTGGATCGAACGCGCCAAATAAATTGACATTTTGGATATATATCGACGCAATTAATTGAACAAAAGGACCATTTGTGATGTTTATGGGAAATATAGGAGTGCCAACAAAATAAGCTCGTTAAAGGTAAGGCATGATTTATATTTTATTTCTGCGTTTTGTGTCGCGCCTGCAGAGTTGAAATATGCTACTCTCATCGTTTACTGTTGTGCTATCATCAGATAATAGCATCTTATGCTTTCGCCAAAAAGCCTTTTTGAAATCTGACATGTTGGCTGGATTCACAACAAGTGTAGCTTTAATTTGTTATCTTGCATGTGTAATTTAATGAAAGTTTGATTTTTATAGATATGAATTTGAATTTGGCGCTCTGCATTTTCCCTGGCTATTGGCCATGTGGGATGCAAGCGTCCCGCCTTCCCCAGAGAGGTGATCCTTGGTAAAGATTGCCACTCCCCCACCTTTGGAAGATCTGTCTTGCCGAAAAAGGTTATAACCAGAAAGGTTAACATCAGTATTCAAAACACCACGTCTCAGTAATGACCTAAATATCTGTATTGGAGCTGTGAACCCACACTTTCAATTTATCCATTTTAGGTAATACACTTTTAGTGTATTCTTAAGGTATAGGGGGCAGCATTTTCACTTTTGGATAAATAGCGCGCCCAATTTCAACTTTCTGCTACTCATGCCAAGAATATAAGATATGCATATTATTAGTAGATTTGGATAGAAAACACTCTGAAGTTTCTAAAACTGTTAGAATCATGTCTGAGTATAACAGAAGTTATGTAGCAGGCAAAACCCGAGGACTAATCATTCAGATTTTTTTTGAGATCTCTGTCTGTTCATTGAAATCTCATTGGCAAACAATATTTCTTAGGAACTTGTTTTCAGTTCCTACCACTTCCACTGGATGTCACCAGTCTTTGGAATTTGGTTGAGGTTATTCATTTGTGCAATGAAGAAGTAGGGCCAACTAGGAACTGTGTAACACTGTTGAGAGTTGCGCAAGACTTGAAAAGTAGTGTTAGTTTCCTCTCGTCCTCTATTGAAAACAGATAGACCTGTCGTCAATTTGATCGATTATTAACGTTTAAAAATACCTAAAGTTGTATTACAAAAGTAGTTTGAAATATTTTGGCAAAGTTTATAGGCAACTTTTGAAATATTCTGTAGTGATGTTGCGCATTTTGGAAGCTGTTTTTTTCTGGATCAAACACGCCAAACTGTGGGGGGATCTTGGAGGGTTCGGGTTCATGTTTTTTGGGCCTGGTTGGAGAGCTGTCAACGTGCCCTTGAGCAGGGCATTGACCCTGGATGCTTCTGTGTGTCGCTATGAATGGGAGTCTGTTGGATGACTGGTGTGATGTAGTTGTTGAGCGGCTACAAAGCAAGCATATTGTATTGGATTTTCAATAAAATACAAAAATAAAAAAGGACAGACCCTGGGAAAAGAGAAGCAAGTACAGGGAGTGAACATTTAATAAATAACGGACATGAAACAGAACAAGGACAGCGTCTGGACAGGGGAAACATAAGGACAATAATGCAGACACGGAAGAAACTGAGGAAGTGACAGATATAGGGGAGGCAATCAATAAAGTAATAGAGTCTAGGTGAGTCCCATGATGTGCGTAACGATGGTGACAGTTGTGCGTAATGATGGTCCGCCTAGCACCCTTGAGCGTCAGAGAGGGGGACCGGGAGCAGGCAAGAAATGTACCCCCTCCCCACTATAGGGGCGCCACCCGGTGTCGCACCTGGGCGAGCCTGACGAGCCGTCAGAGGCGTGGGAGCCCGACGAGCCAGCTGAGGCGTGGGAGACCGACGAGCCAGCCGAGGCGTGGGAGACCGACGAGCCAGCCGAGGCGTGGGAGCACGACGAGCTGGCTGAGGCGTGGGAGACCGACGAGCCAGCCGAGGCGTGGGAGACCGACGAGCCAGCTGAGGCGTGGGAGCACGACGAGCCGGCTGAGGCACCCCCGGTTCCCAAGGACAGCGTCTAGACAGGGGAAACATAACGACAATAATGCAGACACAGGGAAGAAATTGAAGAAGTGGCAGATATAGGGGAGGCAATCAAAAAAGTAATAGAGTCCAGGTGAGTCCCATGAAGCACTGATACACGTAACGATGGTGATGTGTGCGTAAAGATGGGCTGCCTGGCGCCCTCGAGCGCCAGAGAGGGGGAGCGGGAGCAGGCATGACACCATAGTAGATGAGGGAAAATAAAATAAAACATCTATTTACCATGGAAAACAAGTTCAATTGCAATCCTCAATGGAACAGCAGATGCAGGCACTGGCGGAGCTGTAGGTACTGGCCCAGCATTGCCACTGCTAGAGACCTCTGTAACAATGCGTAAGGAAGCCTGTGTTAAAAAGTCCTCTGCTGGTGACTTCACCATCTCACAGAACTCTCAACTAGCTCACCCCACTACCCATCCCTCAAACCTGAAACCGTGAGTCAAGGGGTGATGAACTGTGGCTGTCTTTAAACTTTCCTTAACCTGTTGTGATTGGTTGACAAGATCACAGCTTGGGACTTTGATACTGCTACTCTATTTGTTTCAATATACAATGACAATTTAATGGCCAAATAATATAAAAAGTTTCTGTTCATTAGTAGTAAAGGCCTACATTTAATGACATGTACATATTTCTAGTAATACAGTATGTTTTCTAGATTAACACAAAGTCAAATGTCATAGGCCTATGCATGTTTTGCCATTATCTCGTCATAATACATACCTTCTGAAAGAGGTCATACTACCTCTTCTGCCTCAGAGCTGGCCTTTTGCCCGCATTGGCAGGCCAAACATCTGTGTTGGCAAATGTCCGCATTTTCTAACTGACCTGGCATAATAATATAGCTACCCTGCTAGCTAGTCAAAAAACATCAGGTGACACTAACTCTGACAGCGCGCCCCATTGAAAGTGAATGCTACTGTAATGTTACCAAATTATATGAGTGACCGTACTGTAAGCTGTTTACATAGCTGGCAAACGTTAGCTAGATAGCTAACGATCTAAGCTAGCTTGCGGAATAGCATTTACTAAAATGGACAATAACTAAACCTTGGTAACATTCGTAGATTGTATTATATTGTAGATCTCACCATTTGACAGTTCTCTTACCTATTAAAATAAATTCTAGAGCTACTGTAACATTACTGTACCGTTACCATACTAGCTAGATAGCTAGCTAGCTTGCCAGGCAGCTAAGCTAAGCAGCAACTATTGATTGCTAGCTACAAGTTAGCGGTTGCTATTTAGCTCAATTCTACTGTTGGAAAACAAATTGGCTCTGGTTAATATTGCCATTGCAGTATAATTCAGGTTTTTCTGTTTTTCTCACCTTGTTGTATGATAAACTGATAGAACCTTCTCCAACTTCTTCCTGGACTGTCTCATTGTGCATTGTCTGGTCGCTCTTTTTCCCCCCAGGTGGTTGGTTAAATCAACCAATAGACACTATTGGCTGTGTCCTTTTTTCAAAGAAGCAGAAGCTATACATGATTGGCTTATGAAACATGGACAACTGGATGGTGACTGGACATGTTTGATAGCCTTACAGGAGTTAAGTGGTGCTAAAGTGCCATGCTCTACCAACTGAGCTAGAGAGGGCCATCAAGCTAGTATTGTCCTGTGATTGTATACAATTCAAAAAATGGATGTAAAACCAAGTACAGAAAATGGCATATAAAAGAACATGAAAAGGCATTGTGTTCCTTGAGAATTACATGGACAATATACAAAACATGTAATGATAATTTACAGACATGAAAATTAAGCTGACCTCACAACACACAAACTAACAACCATCAAGCTGGTATTGTGGAATTGTACACTTGAAATTATGCAAATTAAATTCATGTAAATGTTACCAAGGAAAAGGGCATTGTGAATGTCCCTAGATAAAATACAAAACATGTAATGATCGTTATAGATATAAATTTGAAACATTGCACTGTGGTCTTTTGTCGTGTTCTGTATGGAGCTAATGCCAATCACTGGATAGTAAATCTCCATGTGAAAGGGGATATCATCCTGTAATCAGCAGCCATGTTTAAGGAGCACCATTGTGTGTGAGTGCTCTCACAGTCAGAGAGAAGAGGTGAGTGGGCACAATACATATTAACGGTGCTGTATAGTTAATTATCTTTAATGCACTAAATAGTTCAAACGGCTCTAGTTACAAAATCTTGTCGGTATGATAATTATCTCGTCTGTAAATGCGCCCATGCACCTGCTGGGTATGCACGTCATATTCCCACCACATTTTATTCAACTGTTCATCTCTCATGCTTATTCAGAAGCAGTCACTTTTGCAATCAGAGGAAGCGGATTGAAACTTTCTTTGGACTATGGTGTCGTTAATGGTAACTGGTGGGTAAACTATAACTCTAATCCAGGACAGATCTATCTACCCCATGGTTATTCATGCATTTGATTGAGCGAGACCTCCTACCATTTTGACCAAAATCGCTATTTTGTTGATTATTAATTTTATGTAGATTTGGAGTGCTAGATACTGTACAGAAGGCTGCAGTTGACACATGTCAAACCACATGGGGCTGATTTAAACTGAAGGGGATGTTATACTGTGCTGCTAGGCATTACTAATATAGCAAATACACCGCAGCTCCCCAACCCCTTGACACTACATGTGTGTTGTGTACATATAGTATATCACATTGACTAGTCGGCTATCTATTCCGCAACAAAGCCTCCAACACTCACGCCGCCAAACTTACCCTAGTAAAACTGACTATCCTACCGATCCTCGACTTCGGCGATGTCATCTACAAAATAGCTTCCAATACTCTACTCAGCAAACTGGATGCAGTTTATCACAGTGCCATCCGTTTTGTTACTAAAGCACCTTATACCACCCACCACTGCAACCTGTATGCTCTAGTCGGCTGGCCCTCGCTACATAATCGTCGCCAGACCCACTGGCTCCAGGTCATCTACAAGTCCATGCTAGGTAAAGCTCCGCCTTATCTCAGTTCACTGGTCACGATGGCAACACCCACACGTATCACGCGCTCCAGCAGGTGTATCTCACTGATCATCCCTAAAGCCAACACCTCATTTGGCCGCCTTTCGTTCTAGTTCTCTGCTGCCTGTGACTGGAACGAATTGCAAAAATCGCTGAAATTGGAGACTTATCTCCCTCACCAACTTTAAACATCTGCTATCTGAGCAGCTAACCGATCGCTGCAGCTGTACATAGTCTATCGGTAAATAGAACACCCAATTTACCTACCTCATCCCCATACTGTTTATATTTATTTACTTTTCTGCTCATTTGCACACCAGTATCTCTACCTGTACATGACCATCTGATCATTTATCACTCGTGTTAATCTGCAAAATTTTAATTATTCGCCCCCCTCCTCATGCCTTTTGCACACAATGTATATAGACTCTCTTTTGATTTTTTTATTTAAAAAAATATATATATATTGTGTTATTGACTTGTTAATTGTTTACTCCATGTGTAACTCTGTGTTGTTTGTTCACACTGCTATGCTTTATTTTGGCCAGGTCGCAGTTGTAAATGGGAACTTGTTCTCAACTAGCCTACCTGGTTAAATAAAAGTGAAATTAAAAATAATTAAAATAATAGCTATATTTACCATCCATATGTACATTCCTTGGGCTCTGTTTTCATGGTCTTCTGTTCATCAATGGAAAATGCTAAATGGGCCAGAACAGCGCAAATTAGCAGAATATACCCCAAACATGTCAAATGAATTTGTTGTATACAGTGGGGCAAAACAATATTTAGTCAGTCACCAATTGTGCAAGTTCTCCCACTTAAAAAGATGAGGCCTGTAATTTTCATCATATGTACACTTCAACTATGACAGACAAAATGAGAAAAAAAATCCAGAAAATCACATTGTAGGATTTTTTATGAATTTATTTGCAAATTATGGTGGAAAATAAGTATTTGGTCAGTAACAAAAGTTTATCTCAATACTTGGCAATTGGCAATGACAGAGGTCAAACATTTTCTGTAAGTCTTCACAAGGTTTTCACACACTGTTGCTGGTATTTTGGCCCATTCCTCCATGCAGATCTCCTCTAGAGCAGTGATGTTTTGGGGCTGTTGCTGGGCAACACTGACTTTCAACTCCCTCCAAAGATTTTCTATGGGGTTGAGATCTGGAGACTGGATAGGCCACTCCAGGACCTTGAAATGTTTCTTACGAAGCCACTCCTTCGTTGCCCGGGCGGTGTGTTTGGGATCATTGTCATGCTGAAAGACCCAGCCACATTTCATCTTCAATGCCCTTGCTGATGGAAGGAGGTTTTCACTCAAAATCTCACGATACATGGCCCCATTCATTCTTTCCTTTACACGGATCAGTCGTCCTGGTCCCTTTGCAGAAAAAACAGCCCAAAAGCATGATGTTTCCACCCCCATTCTTTGTCCTCCAATCACGACGAGTTGAGTTTTTACCAAAAAGTTATATTTTGGTTTCTTCTGACCACATGACATTCTCCCAATCTTCTTCTGGATCATCCAAATGCTCTCTAGCAAACTTCAGATGGGCCTGGACATGTACTGGCTTAAGCAGGGGGACACGTCTGGCACTGCAGGATTTGAGTCCCTGGCGGCGTAGTGTGTTACTAATGGTAGGCTTTGTTACTTTGGTCCCAGCTCTCTGCAGGTCATTCACTAGGTCCCCCCGTGTGGTTCTGGGATTTTTGCTCACCGTTCTTGTGATCATTTTGATCCCACGGGGTGAGATCTTGCATGGAGCCCCAGATCGAGGGAGATTATCAGTGGTCTTGTATGTCTTCCATTTCCTAATAATTGCTCCCACAGTTGATTTCTTCAAACCAAGCTGCTTACCTATTGCAGATTCAGTCTTCCCAGCCTGGTGCAGGTCTACAATTTTGTTTCTGGTGTCCTTTGACAGCTCTTTGGTCTTGGCCATAGTGGAGTTTGGAGTCTGACTGTTTGAGGTTGTGGACAGGGGTCTTTTATACTGATAACAAGTTCAAGCAGGAGCCTCTTAAAGAAGAAGTTACAGGTCTGTGAGAGCCAGAAATGTTGCTTGTTTGTAGGTGACCAAATACTTATTTTCCACCATAATTTGCAAATAAATTCATAAAAAATCCTACAATGTGATTTTCTGGTTTTGTTTTCTCATTTTGTCTGTCATAGTTGAAGTGTACCTATGATGAAAATTACAGGCCTCTCTCATCTTTAAGTGGGAGAACTTGCACAATTGGTGGCTGACTAAATACTTTTTTGCCCCACTGTAGTTTCACTGGATTATTTACCAAAAAGAGAAGGTTGTGATGGTAGTCGCAAATGAAGCAAGTATTTTAATACCCCAGGGTAGTGTATGTAATAATATAAATTAAACTTATCAAGGCTCACAAGGTAATGACATTTGCAATATGATATGAGAGCACATTTTGTGTGACTTGCCATTTGAAATTTGAATTCACCCATTAAAGTTTTCAAAGCATTGGCTTTCAGAATCACTGCTTCTAACACAGGCCAGTGCTCTGACACCATCTAAACATTTCCTATATATTGTCTCTGAAGAATTATGTTAAGCAGAGCATCTTACGAAGGCTGTATGACTTTCATGAGGATATCGAGATCCATTTTGTTTATACATCAAGTCTTCTGGTGCATGAAATTGCTTTTTTTTCTCGTGTTTCCTTTCACAATAAAACACCATAGAGTCGTGGCCGTACAGTCTGTGGAAATATTGGGCAGGGTGACGAGCAAACAGTAGACGAGACCTTTAAAGATATGACGGCGGCACAGAGGAAAATAATAGGAGTGACAAGGACATTACTTCAGGCCCAGTGGCATCACGCATCAACTATATGCTGTATTAACTGTAAAGTTGACCTTTTCATGTTGGTGAACACATCCAAGACATCACGACTAATCCATCACCTTTATACCTCTACACTTCCCTACTCTTCTTTCCTCTCCTCTTCTCCACTCTAGATCTACTTTTCCATAACCAAGTATTGGGAGTGTTTTCGGTATAAAATGCACAATAAGATGTACTCAACACATACTAACCTCTTATATTCTATAAATTAGTCTTTGGGTGCAGTAGCCAGAAGTATTTTCTTCATACAGACAGAGAAAACACAGTAAGTGTTTTCAATAAGCCTAAAGAGTGTTTTTCTCAAAGTATACCATTTAAAGTAATTTTGATTCTTTAAATATACAAGTGAGATTAGACTGAAGATATGTGCTAAATGATGATTATTTCTGTGCTTGAGTGTTGTCAACCTTGAAGAACGAAATACATTGAAGGGTGATTCAGGTTCCGTATAAAATAACTAGCTACACCAGACATTAAATTGAACTACACTAATCTCCTTGGCTTTTCACAAAACAATTCTTCTGTCAGTGTAACGGGGTTCTTCTTTTGAAGGAGAGGCGGACCAAAATGAAGCGCGGTAGTTTTCCATGGTTTTTTAATTAGAAAACTGAACATGAACACATAACAACACAGTGACAACCCGAAACCAGTCCCATGTGGCACTAACACAGGAAACAATCACCCACAAAACCCAACACCAAACAGGCTACCTAAATATGGTTCCCAATCAGAGACAATGACTAACACCTGCCTCTGATTGAGAACCATATCAGGCCAAACACAGAAACAGACAAACTAGACACACAACATAGAATGCCCACTCAGATCACACCCTGACCAAACAAAACATAGAAACATACAAAGCAAACTATGGTCAGGGTGTGACAGTCAGACCAAGGGGAGATGCAGTCTCTGTTAATACCCATCCTCCCTCTCACTATAAGACAATGTGATATAATATTACAGTTTTTCTTCATCTTTGTCCAAGCTTTTGACAGTAGGGCAGCGCTTCAGAGAGCCTGCGTGAATCAGTGTCCAAGTTTTTGACAGGAGGGAAGCATTTCAGAGAACCTGCGTGAGTCTGCCATACTCTACTCAGTGCATCCACATCATCTTTTGTCAAATAAATACTAAATAATGTAACTGGTATCTCTGAAAACTGTCTCACCACACAGCAGTTAGTGTGCACTGGAATACTTTGGAGACATCCTTAAAACCAAACAGCTGGGCTATATATAGACAGGCATTGTCATTTCACTTGGCTTCCATTTAGAATGTAGAATTCATGTCATAGATTAAGATGATAGTTCACACTCTCAGGTTATGGATAGTGATCATTGATATTGTAAGAGAGTTACTGTGAATGCCTTGTTTCCATTTTAAATGTTTTTTATTTTATTTTATTTATCTTGGTCAGTGTTTTCATTTCCAATTTGGTGTCTGTAGCCTATTGTATGTATCAATCCCAGTATTTATATTTAAAAAACATTGTTCACAAAAAAAGCATGCATGCACCCAAATACCCACCCACCCTCCCACACCCACGCGCACACAAGCTCACCCACTGGTATGCACACAAGCACACACACACACCACGATTGGTGTTTTTTTTTAGGTCGGTTCGGTTTCAGGTTCGATTATTTTAAAAATAATTATGTTTTTAAATACATGAAATGGAAAAAAATTCACAAAAAAAATCCACAAAAGCTCTGACGAAGGCCATCAGGCCGATACGTAAGCTTATTAAAGATCAGTGATACTATCAAGAGCAGTGTGCGGTTTCCTTTTTCCTTCATCTTGTTCAATTGCTGCCATGCACCTGCAGGTAAGATTGCTCAGATGTGCGAGTGCCTTTTGAATTAAAAAATAACATGAAATGCACAATGCATTATGTGGGTTGAATGCTGTAACAACACAGAATGAAATTATGAATAAAAGTCCCATGATGGTAGTGGCTGCCAATTACGGCTTATCACTTATTAACCATCACATTACTTTACTCATTCAAATATATGTTTCAGTTATTGAGTATTTTACATTTGTTTTATTTGATTACTTTATTATTTCATTCCAAGTCATCATCTCATCTCTACAGAGCTGCTGCTTACTGTATGCTGTCTGACAAAATCACTATTTTAGTAGTTCTTCAAAGTAAATAAGACATACTTTTATGACTGCTGAATTCCAATACCTCATGAAGCAACTGCGCTCTATGTATCCCCTCTTGATCGTGCATTCTTCTGTGTGTTAAGTAGCATGCATAAAAGAAAGACAGACTGAACAAGTAGCCGCGCAATGGATTATGCTCATTGTAGTTACAGCTTTTTTACAATCGCTAGGACCCATTTCTCAATACTTAGGTCACTTTTTCAAAACTCTTCACACAGTGAGCAAAACAACAGTCTATGGGGGCTAAACTATGGATAATTTTTCATTGCTTTGGCACAAAATGCATTCAATGACTACATCTTTCAATGTATCGACAGGACAGTAGTGGAGAGGGTAGTAAGTTTTACGTTCCTCGGTGTACACATCACGACAAACTGAATTGGTCCACCCACACAGACAGCTGTGGTGAAGAAGGCGCAACAGCGCCTCTTCAACCTCAGGTGGCTGAAGAAATTTGGCTTGTCACCAAAAGCACTCACAAACTTTTACAGATGCACAATTGAGAGCATCCTGTAGGGCTATATTACCGCCTGGTACGGCAACTGCTCCGCCCACTACAGTAAAGCTCTCCAGAGGGTAGTGAGGTCTGCACAACGCATCACCGGGGGCAAACTACCTGCCCTCCAGGACACCTACACCACCCAATGTCACAGGAAGGCCATAAAGATCATTAAGGACAACAACCACCCGAGCCACTGCATGTTCACCCCACTATCACACAGAAGGCGAGGTCAGTACAGGTGCATCAAAGCAGGGACCAAGAGACTGAAAAACAGCTTCTATCTCAAGGCCATCAGACTATTAAACAGCCACCACTAACATTGAGTGGCTGCTGCCAACATACCGACTCAACTCCAGCCACTTTAATATTGGAAGAATTGATGAAAAAATGTATCACTAGCCACTTTAAACTATGCCACTTTATGTTTATATACCCTACATTACTCATCTCATATGTATATACTGTACTCAATACCATCTACTGCATCTTGCCTATGCCGTTCTGTACCATCACTCATTCATATATCTTTATGTACATATTCTTCATCCCTTTACACTTGTGTGTATAAGGTAGTTGTTGTGAAATTGTTAGGTTAGATTACTCGTTGGTTATTACTGCATTGTCGGAACTAGAAGCACAAGCATTTCGCTACAATCGCTTTAACATCTGCTAACCATGTGTATGTGACAAATAAAATTTGATTTGATACCTACAGGCTAATTTGCACATGTTTACATACTCTTTTCAAAACTGTTAAACTTACGTTCAAAACCTAAAATAACACAACATTGAATAAGACATAAATTTGCTACATTTCTACAGTAATACCGTATTGAAATATATTCCAAATCTAAAAAATGAAATATTTACAAAACAATTAGAACAACCACGGCTGATTCCCATTGTAGCTAAACACCTACACAGGTGTTAGTCTTTCAATTACATTACCATCTATACAAAAGGGGACAATTTAGGAATAATGCTGTACTGTAATGTAAAAATGGACCCAGCCAGAGATAGAGAAGTGGCTGACAGAGGAAGAAGAGTGGCTGAGAGAGGGAGAGGGAGAGGAGTACGTACACGTGGTGGAAGAAGACTGAGAGGAAGATCAAGAGCTGTAGTCTCAGATGAGATTAGGGCTACTATAATTGATCATGTACTAAATCATGGTCTATCAATGAGAGAGGCTGGTCTGAGAGTGCAGCCAAATCTGCAACGTTCACCAGTGGCATATATTCTGAGAAATGTTCGGCAAAACAACAGGTAAGATGTGCATTCTGCAAGGGCACCTGACTGAAATGCACATTACAGAAGTAAATTGAGCAAAGCCTCCAAACCTACTTGTGTGTAATTGTAATTGTTTTTGTATTTCTGCTTAGGACCCAAAGGTTACTACCTACAGGAGAGGTAGGATTTTCACCGCTGTGCAGGAAACTGCAATCGTTGATATGGTCATCAGAAACAATGGCATAAACTCACAGAGATTTGGGACGAGTGTTGGCTGACAATGTAAGCATAGCAATATTTCTAGAGTCCTGAAACAACATCAAGTCAGGATGAAGCAGTTGTTCACTATCCCCTTTGAGAGGAACTCTGAACGAGTCAAGCAACTCAGGAACCGATAAGTCCAGGTAAGATGACTATGAAATACAGAACTGGTTTTGAACAAAACCAAACAGGGCAGAGGCACACAATGGCATGTTTTAAGGTATAATGTAAACTACCGTAATAGCCTAACTCTTATGTTGCCTTTAGAGAGTCATGGAGATTAAAGCAAGGCAAACACCCCACATATTCATCTTTGTGGATGAGGCTGGTTTCAACTTGGCCAAAACACGGTGGCGAGGAAGGAATGTGATTGGGAAAAGAGCCACAGTGGATGTCCCGGGCCAGAGGGGTGCCAACAACACAATGTGTGCAGCAATATCCTCTGATGGATTGCTGTTACACAAACCGCTAATTGGGCCATACAACACCGAGCGTCTCATTTCATTCCTGGGTGACCTCTATGGAAGGGTTGTGCCAGGTGAGGAAAGGGTTGCAGTGAGGCGAAATTGGCCAACGTTTGTAATTGTATGTGACAATGTGGCATTTCACCACTCCTGTTCAGTCACAGAGTGGTTTGCAGCCCATCCCAGGATTATGTCACTTTTCCTCCTTCCTTACTCTCCGTTCCTCAACCCCATAGAGAAATTATTTTCCTCATGGAGGTGGGAAGGTTTATGACCACCATCCACATGATCAAATGTCCCTCCTGGACGCAATGAATGCTGGATGCCTGGATATATCTTTAGAAGATTGCCAGGGATGGACCAGGCATGCCAATAGATTCTTTCCTAGGTGTATTGACCAAGAGGACATAAGATGTGACGTGGATGAGAACCTGTAGCCAAATGCATAAGACAGGGTTGACTAGTATTGCTACTGTATCTGTATCGGTAGATAGTGTATATACAAATTATTGTATTTTGGAATCACTCAATGCCATAAAATCACATAAAACATATAGAAGCAAATGCGTAGTGTCTGATACATTCCTGCAACAAATACTGCAGTGAATTATAAACAGTAGCGAGGTTTTATGAGTGACAACGTGTGCTGGTTGGGTGACAACCTTTGCTAGTGTAATGGAAGAACGAGTTGAATAGAGACATGTATGAAGAGTTTTGGTAGTTTTAGGGCAGTTTGAATGTGAAATTAACTGCTGTGCCAAGCTGAAAGTTAGTTAGGAGAACTGTGTGAAGAGTTTTGAAAAAGTGACCTAACTATTGAGAAATGGGTCCTAGCGATTGTAAAAAAAATTATGTAATTATTTCTGTGCTAATCAATGGAGAACATTGGCCTGTTGGAAACTACAACTCCCTACTACATCGCACAGTGGGGGCATGATCTGATTTATCCAATGATGTATATAATCCCAGGATTGCAGATGCTATGTTTTGCCCAAGCCACCGGTTGGCCAAATTGGCACTCCTCAAGAGGAGCAGTCCGCCATGGGGATGAATGTAATTCTAAAGTATTTCATTTAAATGTTTCAAGGACAAAAATATGCATTAAGGTGTCTGTAATATAATAAACGTTGCAAAACAAATGTAAACATTAGTAAATGCATTTCTATAGCTTTCAAAATATTTTTTTACAACGGTGGGGGAGTGCCAATATGGAGGTGCGGTAGCTTCAAAACTGTGCCCCCTGTTAGTCGTCTAGTGAATATTTAAATAATTGGATTTATCTCTAGAGAAACCGCAGCGCAACGTGTGCGTATTTAGCTCACAGAACAAAATTGAAATGTAATTCAAATAATTTAATCAATGTCTGTCAATTAGTTGTTTAGAAACCGAAAAGTACAGCCACACACACACACACACACACACACACATACACACACACACTCACCCGGTCTATTCTCTTGAACATATTTGTGATCCTGTCTAGTGTATCCTGCCAGCTCTGTATGGGAAACTAGTGGTTATATCTATTACTTTGAAGTCTCATAGTGGCTTCATGTCCTTCAATTATTTTAACACTAATTTGTTTCCTTGCTTCCTCGAATAGATAACCTATTGAGATCAATTTCTGCTTTGAAGTTTTATATTTCTCTTTTAAATGAACAGTGTTTGCTCTTAATGATTAACTGCAAACACATTGGATCAACATTAAAAAGGTTCAAATGATCTATTTAACCGCCATAGCAGAGGTATTTACTTCACACATCAACTGAGACTAATGTTAGTATTAATAAACTAAAGCGATCTTGATCACTTGGAATGATGTCAGATATCATGATTTGTTACAATTTTCAGGGGAGTGATGGGGTTAGTGAGGGACCTTAGTCCATGAGACGAGGGGTATCTTCAGATGAGCGGAGGATTAAAGTGATGTAGATTAACATCAAAAGGTACTGGGGGACTTGTGCTTTGTGAAGGAACATGAAGAAGAACTTGCAAGTGAGGCCGCTCAGCCCATTATGGATTTCTCTCATAGAATTTTAACAAGCTGTGCTCTGCTCTCCCCCGTCTCTTCTCTCACCATCTCTCCTCTCTTCTCTGACAGTACAGGCAGTGGAGTTTATTGTCTACAACCCTCAGCCTGACTTTAATCTGCTCTGAACAGTGCACTACGCCAAACGAGAGACAAAGGCCTACATATATCGCCACACTTGGGTTTTATAAACTCTGCAGCTTTAACTGAGTCCCCCACTCATTGGCAATGTTAGCAAGGCACTTGACATCTTTTAACTTAACACATTGTCTTTAAATGTATTTGGCTAAGGTCTATGTAAACTTCCGACTTCAACAGTATATATTATATTATATTCTGTTCAGAGGGCAAAGTAAGCCACCATATTCTTATGCTTTAGTCTAGTCTCAGCCATGCATAAAACAATAGTTTTCTTTTGTTATTTTTTTTACACTAAGAATTACCACATTCCAGTTTTCCTTAAACTCCGTTTTTCACAATTCCTGACATTTAATACAAGTAAACATTCCCTGTTTTAGGTCAGTCAATTTATTTTAAGAATGTGAAATGTCAGAATTATAGTAGAGTGAATTATTTATTTCAGCTTTTATTTCTTTCATCACATTCCCAGTGGGTCAGAAGTTTACATACACTCAATTAGTATTTGGTAGCATTGCCTTCAAATAGTTTAACTTGGGTCAAACATTTCAGGTAGCCTTCCACAAGCTTCCCACAATAAGTTGGGACATTTTGGCCCATTCCTCCTGACAGAGCTGGTGTAACTGAAACAGGTTTGTAGGTCTCCTTGATCACACATGCTTTTTCAGTTTTCTATAGGATTTTGGTCAGGGCTTTGTGATGGCCACTCCAAAACCTTGACTTTGTTGTCCTTAATCCATTTTGCCACAACTTTGGAAGTATGCTTGAGGTCATTGTCCATTTGGAAGACCCATTTGCGACCAAGCTGTAACTGATGTCTTGAGATGTTGCTTCAATATATCCACATGCTTTCCCTTCCTCATGATGCCATCTATTTTGTGAAGTGCGCAGTCCCTCCTGCAGCAAAGCACCCCACCAAACATGATGATGCTCACAGTTGGGATGGTGTTCTTCGGCTTGCAAGCGTCCCCCTTCTTCCTCCAAACATAACGATGGTCATTATGGCCAAACAGTTCTATTTTTTTTTCATCTGACAAGAGGACATTTCTCCAAAAAGTACGATCTTTGTCCCCATGTGCAGTTGCAAACCGTAATCTGGCTTTTTTTATGGCGGTTTTGGAGCAGCGGCTTCTTCCTTGCTGAGCAGACTTTCAGGTTATGTCGATATAGGACTCGTTTTACTGTGGATATAGATACTTTTGTACATGTTTGCTCCAGCATCTTTCCATGGTCCTTTGCTGCTGTCCCGGATTGATTTTGCACCAAAGTACATTCAGCTCTAGGAGAAAGAACGTGTCTCCTTCCTGAGCGGTATGACGGCTGTGTGGTCCCATGGTGTTTTTACTTGCGTACTATTGTTTGTACAGATGAATGTGGCACCTTCAGGCATTTTGAAATTGCTCCCAAGGATGAACCAGACATGTCGAGGTCTACAATTTGTTTTTCTGAGGTCTTGGCTGATTTTCTTTTGATTTCCCCATGATGTCAAGCAAAGAGGCACTGAGTTTGAAGGTAGGCCTTGAAATACATCCTTGGCCTTGATGCACCTCCAATTGACTCAAATGATATCAATTAGCCTATCGGAAGCTTCTATAGCCATGATAGCCAGAAAACGCTTTAATGTCCAACAGAAATAGCGTACAAATGGGTGACGTCGAACACAGCGGTAAAACACTTTACCCAAGTACAAACGGGTACATACGCCAGACAGCGAAAAACCCCAACAAAAAACAGGAACACCTCTTGACATAACAGTAAACAAGCCCACACAAACACAGGCGGGCTAATAGAACTTAAATAACCCCAACCCAAAAACCCCAACAAGGAACAGGTGAAACCAATTAGACAAACCCAAACGAAAAGGGGAAAAAGGGATCGGTGGCAGCTAGTAGACCGGCTACTACGACCGCCGAGCGCCACCCGAACGGGAAGGGGAGACACCTTCTGTGATATTCGTGACAGTACCCCCCCCCGACATGCGGCTTCAGCAGTGCGCCGACACAGGCCTCGAGGACGACCCGGAGGGCGAGGCACAGGGTGATCCGGATGGAGGCGATGGAACTCCCTCAGCATAGATGCATCCGAATATGTCCCCCACCGGGACCCAGCACCTCTCCTCCGGCCCGTACCAGTCCACAAGGTACTGCAGGCCCCTCACCCGGCGTCTCGAGTCCAGAATGGCCCGTATCGTGTACGCCGGGGACCCATCGATGACCTCACCTTTCTGCAGGGGACCAGCTACCACCGGCCTGAGGAGAGACACATGAAACGAGGGGTTAATACGATAATACAAAAGGAAGTATTAATCGATAACACCTCGTTTATCCTCCTCAGGACTTTGAATGGCCCCACACACTGAGGACTTCCAGCAGGGCATGCGGAGGGGCAGGTTTCGGGTCGAGAGCCAGACCCTGTCCCCAGGTGCGAACACAGGGGCATCACTGCGGTGACGGTCAGCGCTCTTCTTCTGCCGTCCACTCGCCTGACGTAGTGATTCCTGGACGGCCCTCCAGGTCTCCTTAGAGCGCTGCACCCACTCCTCCACCACAGGAGCCTCGGTCTGGCTCTGATGCCAGAACCGGCTGGTACCCCAACACGCACTGAAACGGTGACATGTTGGTAGAGGAATGGCGTAGTGAATTCTGGGCCATTTCAGCCAGGGGACGTATCTCGCCTACTCCCCCGGCCGGTTCTGGCAATTCGACGGCATAAACCTACCCACCTCCTGGTTCACTCTCTCCCCCTGCCCATTACTCTCCGGGAGATACCCCGAGGTCAGGCTGACCGAGACCCCTAGACTTTCCATAAACGCCTTCCACACTCGGGATGTGAACTGGGGACCCCGATCAGAAACGATGTCCTCGGGCACCCTGTAGTGCCGGAAGACATGGGTGAACAGAGCCTCCGCGGTCTGTAAGGCCGTAAGGAGACCGGGCAACAGGATAAGACAGCAGGACTTAGAGAAGCGATCCACAACGACCAGGATCGTCGTGTTCGCCTGAGACGGGGGAAGATCAGTGAGAAAGTCCACCGATAGATGGGACCACGGCCGTTGTGGAACGGGGAGGGGTTGTAACTTCCCTCGTGGCAAGTGCCTAGGAGCCTTGCTCTGGGCGCACACCGAACAGAATGAGACATAGAATCGCAAATCCTTAACTAAGGTGGGCCACCAGTACTTCCCCCTAAGACCCCGCACTGTCCTCGAAATCCCAGGGTGACCCGACGAGGGTAGACTATGAGCCCACCGAATCAATTTATCACGAACAGCGAGCGGCACGTACTTACGACCCTCCGGGCACTGTGGAGGCGCAGGTTAACAACGCACGGCCTTGACGCTGTCACACTCCATCACCACCCCCGAGGTGGATATGCGATAACCCAGGAAGGAAACGGCTCATATGGAAAACTCACATTTCTCCGCCTTCATGTACAGGTCATGCTCCAGCAGTCACCCAAGAACCTTGCGCACCAGAGACACATACACGATACGTGTGGCGGAGTAGATCAAGATATCGTCAATATGGCCTCCCGGGTGGCGCAGTGGTTAAGGGCGCTGTACTGCAGCGCCAGCTGTGCCATCAGAGTCCCTGGGTTCGCGCCCAGGCTCTGTCGTAACCGCCCCACGGACCTCCCGGTCGCGGCCGACGCACAATTGGCCTAGCATCGCCCGGGTTAGGGAGGGCTTGGTCGGTAGGGGTGTCCTTGTCTCATCGCGCACCAGCAACTCCTGTGGCGGGCTGGGCGCAGTGTACGCTAACCAAGGTGTCCAGGTGCACGGTGTTTCCTCCGGCGCATTGGTGCGGCTGGCTTCCGGGTTGGATGTGCGCTGTGTTAAAGAAGCAGTGCGGCTTTGTTGGTTGTGTATCGGAGGACGCATGACTTTCAACCTTCGTCTCTCCCGAGCCCGTACGGGAGTTGTAGCGATGAGACAAGATAGTAGCTACTACAACAATTGGATACCACGAAATTGGGGAGAAAAAGGGGTAAAAAAAAAAAATAGATATTGTACACCACTACACCCTGTCCGTGCAGGTCCCTGAGAATCTCATCAGTGAAGGATTGAAAGACGGCTGGAGCATTCTTTAACCCATACGGCATGATAAGGTACTCATAATGGCCAGATGTGGTACTAAATGCGGTTTTCCACTCATCTCCCTCCCGAATACGCACCAGATTATACGCGCTCCTGAGGTCCAGGTTCGTGAAGAACCGCGCCCTGTGAAATGATCCCACCGCCGTAGCGATGAGAGGTAGTGGGTAGCTAAAACCCACCGTGATGGAATTGAGACCTCGATAATCAATGCACGGATGCAAACCACCCCCCTTTTTCTTCACAAAAAAGAAACTCGAGGAGACGGGTGACAGGTGGAGGGCCGAATGTTCCCCTGTCCCAGAGCTTCCGTGACATATGTCTCCATAGCCAACGCCTCCTCCTGGGACAAAGGGTACACGTGACTCCTGGGCAGTGCAGCTTTTACCTGGAGGTTTATCACGCAATCCCCCTGTCGATGGGGTAGTAATTGGGTCTCCTTCTTTTTACTGAAGGCGATAGCCAAATCGGCATACTCAGCGGGAATGCGCACGGTGGAAACCTGGTCTGGACTCTCCACCGTCGTCGCACTGATGGAAACTCCTACACATCTGCCTGAACACTCATCAGACCACCCCTGGAGAGCTCCCTGTCTCCACGAAATCCTAGGATTGGGAATAGCCAGCCAGGGAACCCCCAGCACCACCGGAAACAAAGAGTGATTCAATAAGGAACAGACTAATTCGTTAATTATGATCCCCCTGCGTAATCATCTCCAGTGGAACCGTGACGAGCCCTGACCCTAACGGTTGACTATCTAAGGAGTGCAAGGGGAATGGGGGGTCTACCTGTACTAACGGAATCCTCAACCTCTGGGCGAGTCCGCGATCTATAAAGTTCCCAGCTGCGCCTGAATTGACTAGCGCCTTATGCTGGAGAGAAGGAGAAAACTTAAGGAAACAAATTAATAAAAACATGTGACCAACAGGAAGCTCTGGGTGAGTGTGGTGCTGACTCACCCGGGGTTGTGTTCTGCCTGCCCTCTCGACTCCCAGATGGACTCCACCAGCACCGACCAGAAGTGTGCCCTCTCCGGCCACAGCTGGTGCAGGAGGAGCCTCCTCCTTCGGTCTCCCTAGATGCAGCCCCCCCTAGCTCCATAGGTATGGGAGCGGGAGGGCCAGGAGGTGGAACAGACAGGACCCTTTCAATACGTCCGCGAGCAGCCAGCAGATTGTCTAGCCTGATCGACATGTCTATGACCTCGTCCAGGGTGAGCTTAGTGTCCCGACAAGCCAGCTCCCTGCGGACGTCCTCTCTCAGGCTACACCTGTAATGGTCTATCAGGGCCCTGTCGTTCCACCCTGCTCCAGCGGCCAAGGTCCGGAACCCCAGCGTGAAGTCCTGCGCGCTCCTCGTACCCTGCCTGAGATGGAACAATCTCTCACCGCCGCTCGGCCCTCCGTGGGGGGGGGGATTGAACACGTCCCGGAGAAGGCGGGTGAACTCCAGGTAGTGGCCCCTCGCCGAGTCGGGCTCGTTCCAGATGGCATTGGCCCACTCCAGGGCTCTACCCGTCAAGCAAGAGACGAGGACACTCACGCCCTCCTCGTCCGAGGGAGCCGGCTGAACGGTGGCCAGGTAAAGCTAGAGTTGGAGCAGGAATCCCTGGCACCCCACCGCCGCTCCATATTAACTCCCTCGGAAGCGCAATACGCAGGGCGCTGGTACCTATGGAGGATGGACGTGTGATGAAGGACCCGCTCCTCCATCGTGGGGAGAGGGGTGGTCGCTGCTCCTGCTGACTCCATTGTAATGGTACAGGCTTCTGTAATGCTCGAAGAGGGATGGGTGTGGAATCAGGCGCAGAGAGCAGAAGATTCGGGAAAAAACGCTTTAATGTCCAACAGAAATAGCGTACAAAAAGGTGACGCCGAACACAGGCGTAAAACATTCTACCCAGGTACAAACTGGTGCATACGCCGGACAGCGAAAACCCCCAACAGAAAATAGGAACACCTCTTGACATAACAGTAAGCAAGCCCGCACAAACACAGGCGGAACTTAAATAACCCCAATGCATTACCTTTGACAAGCTTTTTTTGTTGGCACTCCAATATGTCCCATAAACATCACAATTGGTCCTTTTGTTTGATTAATTCCTTCCATATATATCCAAATGTCCATTTATTTGACTCTTCCAAAAAACGCAACGTCACTACAAAATATTTCAAAAGTTGCCTATAAACTTTGCCAAAATATTTCAAACTACTTTTGTAATACAACTTTAGGTATTTTTAAACGTTAATAATCGATCAAATTGTAGACAGGGCAATCCGTTTTCAATACAGGACCACAAACCATGCTCCTTTTTACGTCTTGCGCAACTCTCAATAGTGTAACGTTGTTCCTGGATGTGCTTCTTCTTCGTTGCACAAATGAAAAACCTCAACCAAATTCCAAAGACTGGTGACATCCAGTGGAAGTGGTAGGACCTGAAAACAGGTTCTTAAGAAATATCTCTTGGCAATGATAACTCTTGGCAACTCAGGGAACAGAGAGGGGAAGAAAAAAAAAGATTCTGAACAGTTAGTCCTCTGGGTTTTGCCTGCTACATAAGTTATGTTATATTCACAGACATGAGAGTGTTCTTCAGAGTGTTTTCTATCCAAATCTACTAATAATATGCATATCTTATATTCCTGGCATGAGTAGCAGGAAGTTGAAATTGGCTACACTATTTATCCAAAAGTGAAAATGCTTCCCCCTATACCTTAAGAGGATATTCGTGACACTATGTCAACTTCTGACCCACTGGAATTATGATACTGTGAATTATAAGTGAAATAATCTGTCTGTAAACAACATGTGTCATGCACAAAGTAGATGTCCTAACTGACTTGCCAAAACTATAGTTTGTTAACAAGAAATGTGTGGAGTGGTTGCAAAACAAGTTTTAATGACTCCAACCTAAGTGTATGTAAATTTACGATTTCAACTGTAAATGGATTGACAAAATACTTTTGCCGGGTAACTGTTCTTTTAAAATAAGTCTTTAAATCTATAAATAAAATGTTAATAGATGTGTGTATTTCAGCCCGGAGTAGTAAAAATAAATGGAATGTTATGGCCCCTGCTGTTCTGGGAGTTGAAGGAGGAGGAATGGTTATGTAGAGGTGAACATGCCCAGGGGGCTCTGGGGAGAGTGAGTGTGGAGCGCGGAGCAGAATGCTGCAATATGCTCTCTCCTTTCCTACCTCCCTCCTTCCCTCCATCGACACTGGTATCATGGGATCGGGCAAACAAAATGACGAGGCGGCTTCTGACAGGAGAAAAGTGACACAGTTATGGTGATGTCACTGAGTAATCCCACGGTGAGGGGGCTGGTTTGATGTTCTAGCCCTCACAGAGGGAGGGGGGGGGAGCGGAGGAGGGGATAGCAGTGATGTAGCTCAGCTTCTAAGCAGGTGCCAGGGGCGGCACCACAGGCCAGGTTCCACTCCCAGATCTGGATGCTGCTTCTGCTGCTCTGGCAGGATAGCAGGGAGGGAATGATGTTAAAGTCAGTTTCAGTTCAGACGGATGATGATGAAGTTAAGTGAGTGAAACATTCTGTACTGTACTGATGGTTCTAAATGTTCTCCCCAGAATGTGTGGTGAGTTTAAGGCACAGAGTTGGATCATGGTTCATAAATGATTTAGGATTGTGTGGAAACCCCACAATTAGCTCCATTTGACAAGTTTTGAGATGAGTCAGTGTTTCTTCTACTTTCTCATCCCCTACTGCAGTGCTTTCCAACCAGTCATCATGACTGGTTGGACGATCTTCAAGGCATTCCTAGTGTCGATCACCAAATATTTCTGCAGAAAAAGCCAACGATTAAGGCTTGCACGCTTTTATTTGTATTTTTTATGTGTCACTGTTGGCGGTAGGTGCACTTGATTCAGAAGCCCTGTGCACCAGGTAGATAAAGTGTTTCCGTTTAGAAACATTTCATTTGTCTGAAAAGACAAACCGGGAGCAGATCTGGGGCTAAATCAAGTAGGCCTACTGCCCTGGCAATTCGGATAGCTCACATCACCATGCCTAGAGCTTCCATGACCCCTGCCACAGAAAAGTTAAATACTAGCCTGTGTGATTTCATAACTTTAAAATCATGACCAGATAGAGACTATCAAAGAATACAGCAAAGAGCTGCTGTTTTGAGTGAGTTCATGTCTAAGTTTTTGTTCAGCACTGTCAACACTGTTTTTATTCAACACTACGAAACTTGCTTCTCCTAACTTCCACTTGCATTGCAGCTTCATCGAATTAGTGGTAAGCTATTGATAGCCCTGCGATTTTATTATTATTAGCATTTTGTCGTGTCTTTTTAATATTGAGGAATATTTAACTTTCTCTGGTCATAGGAACAACGTAAATTTGTGCATGAGGCTGATGCTGTGCGAATCGAGTTTCACCATCAGGTGGAAGACGGTCCCCTCTCTCTGCTCAGTCTCACCAGAGGAAAGGAAGGAGAGAGCAGGGACCGTGGGTCAAAACAAATCGGAATCTCTGACTTTATTGCGTTCAAGACGACTGCGAACTCGGAAGAAGGATAACAAATTATCCGACTGGGAAAATCCTTTTAACTGTTATCCAACTTGGATTTGCAAGTCAGAAACTCAGGCATCTTTCTAGAGCTCCAACTCTCCGACCTGAAGATCACCGACGTCATGATTTTACCTCTTTTTTGTTTTTCAAGTTCCTAGTTGTCTTGAAAGCACCATGACCATCAGATGCAGTTACTATCAGTCCAGTAAAATAAAAAAGCAAATTATTTCAGTTTATGCTCAGCTGTGTCTCAAGAGTGCATTCCCAGCTCGAGCAAGACATTCATCAGCATTTCTCTGACTACGTTTCTCCAATGAGTAAAAAAACTTTCTGATTCCAGGTGTACCATGAGCTGTTGCTATCGATAAGGTGTCTGATTCATAATTTTCATCTCAAATATAAGTAGAGGGACTTTTGTCAGAGGTTGCTTGTTGTGAGCGCTGAAGTAACTTTATGCACTTGGCCAGATGATTCTGAATCTATGTTGCATTCTGCACATATGATTTGGCAAAGTATTTGTAAATGCACACAGATTTTCCTTCTACATTAGCTGCAGTGAAATGCCTCCACACATCAGATAGTGCTAGTGGCATTTTCCTGTAAAGATGAGAAAAAATGAGTAAAAAACCCCAAATACAATACCGTGTGTAGTAGTGTGGGCTCAATGGCATCTCATTAGTGTGCAAGATATTGAGAATCAGCTGTAAATGTGATGGAAGAGTGCACTGCACATGTGATTGAAGAATGCACTGTGCATGCAGAGGGTTGCAATTCCATTGAATTGGGGATAGTTTAACCAAAATATGCCACAAGACCTAGAATTGCCTTTTGTGTATGCCACAAAAAGGTTCACTGTTATAAGCTAACCTTTTTGGTGAATTTAAGCAAAATTCCCCAAATTCCAGGGCTTAACCTCCCATGGAAAATTTTGGAAATTTACCGGAAAGTTTCCGACCCTTTGCAACCCTAATCATGGCCTTCCCTAGTGAAACTGAATATCATGCACTCAGAAATTGTATTATTTTGCAGTAGGTTTAAAGCACAAAAGGGGACATATTTGCATATGTTGTGGTCTTGTGAAGGCCAGCTGAATTCTGGCAAAGAGTATGTTCTTTTATCTCAACATGTCTGAAGATTCTCCCTTCTTCCTCTTTTTGTTTGCTTGGAAATGTTGTTACTGGAGACTGTTATCATAAGAAACTGTGTAACCTAGCATTTAGAGTGGCTAATAAATGCATTGCCATTAGTTGGAAGGTTGGTTATCCTCCCACAATGTATGGAGGAAATGTAAAGTTATGTACAGTATCACTATATTTGTTTTAAGAATAAAGGTATACTGTGCAACTTTCATAAGTTCTGGCTGGATGCCTGATATGGAATACTATACAAAAAAAGGAGCCTGTACTGAAAACATGCCCACGTTAGGGGAGGTGCCTATTTAGGCAATCCCTAGCTGCTGGGCTGCTCATTCCTGGCCCTGGGGGTCTGCCGTACTGTTGTCTTGGCCTAACACACCTGAAACCAATAATGAATGTTGAGAGAATGCCAAGAGTGTGCAAAGCTGTCATCACGGCAAAGGGTGGCTATTTGAAGAATATCAAATATAATATATATTTTGATTTGTTTAACACTTTTTTTGGTTTCGACATGATTCCATATGTGTTATTTAATAGTTTTGATGTCTTCACTATTATTCTACAATGTAGAAAATAGTAAAAATAAAGAAAAACCCTTGAATGAGTAGGTGTTCTAAAACATTTGACCGGTAGTGTATATTTACCAAAATTACATTACATTACAGAAAATTACAATGATGGAAGACACAATTTATTGCTGTATTGCCTGTATTGCTGTTTTTTTTATATTGTGTCCCACCCACTTCTAAAACCAAAGTTGCGGCCTTGATTTCCCTTCAAATTTACATAGAGCAAACAATTTGGGGACAAATTGACAGATAGACTAAGTACTAAGATAATGTTTCACTTCCTTTAATATGCCCATGAATATGGAGGAAAAAAGCAGCTGTTGCTAAATGTCTAACACTATTCAAACATTATTGTACTCATCTCTTGCCACACACACACACACACACACTGTAACGGTTTTCCTCCTCTTCTGAGTAGGAGTAGGAAAGATCGGACCAATGCGCAGCGTGGTAAGTGTCCATATTTTAATGAAATATGAATGAACACTGAATACAAAAGAACAAGAGAAATAAATGAAAACCGAAACAGTTCTGTATGGTAAAACACAGACACAGAAAACAACTACCCACAACCCATAGTGGGAAAACAGGCTGCCTCAGTATGGTTCTCAATCAGAGAAAATGATCGACAGCTGCCTCTGATTGGGAACCATACCAGGCCAAACACAGAAATGCAAAACCTAGAATACAGAACATAGAATGCGCACCCCAACTCACACCCTGACCAAACTAAAACAGAGACATAAAAAAGGAACTAAGGTCAGGACATGACACACACACACACACACACACACACACACACACAAATACATACAGATACATTCACGCCCATACACACAGATGCACGCACACATGCACACTCGCTCCCACAAACTCAAAAAAATAAAGTGAGTTCTAAGAGTTTTTTGACCTTTTTGTATGCTGGGCGCTTTGGCATGCTTGGGTGCCAGGTGCCCTCACCCCTGTATTCCTCAGTGAGTCACCTCAAATCACTCACAGATTTGTCTGCTACCCTCCACCTGAACTGAGATTGTCAAACAATCAAACAACATAATTAGGCCTCACGGAAGTTTACATCTGAACTGAGCATGGAGGGAGGGAGCATCTTTTGTTTCTGTGGACCAGGGGGAGGGGGGGGGGGTTGTTGGATTGGAGATGGAGGAATTACCTGGTGGGAAGCATTTGCTTTTGTCCATAAGAAAACATAAAAAACAAAGCACTCACCACAGATGTGCAGGGAATAATATAAAGCTATTTTATTAGATCAAAGCAAACCTGGATCAGTGGATCATCGGCCAACACACCTCCTGCTGCAAAGTCCCCAGGCTGTGTTACCCATTACACTGCCATGGAGCGGAGAGAGAGACACGGGCTTGGTTGTGTCATCCTGGCTCCTGCAGGCCAGGCAGGCTTAGAGCTTCTGGGTTGACATTTTCCCAGACCAGCTGCCTGCTGACAAGCCAACCGAACAGGCTGCACCTCACATGCATGCACACACATGCAACGCAAACACACACACACACACGCACGCACACAAACACACACCCCACAGAGAGAGCTTCAATGCTCTATTTTCACCCCCTGAGGAACCACAGAGCGATAGCCTAAACACTTCGGCCTGGCCTGCCACCACACACACACACACACACACTCAGGAATATTTATGAGAACAAACAGAGTCACTCAAGATCAGTCAACCTCAGAGAGTTTTAATGAGGGCTTTAAGGAACAAGAAGTGGATCCCGGGGGGACAGCCTTTAGATTGTGAAAATATTTAAGATTCAGACAATGATGGCCGCCCTTGGCCCAATGATGAGCCTATGAAGTTAGGCTTCTGCTTCAACACATTCCTATAACAAACTCTGTGGCAAAACTAACAATGACAGTTGGAATACCATCAGCGGATATGGCATTCTAAAAGATAAGACTAGGGTTTTGACATTCTAGAATGTCTCTCTGCTGCTTATCTTTCCGGACCAATCCAGGCAACTGACAAATGGTCCATTTATATCATGTACTGTACCAGGCTGTGACGCAACCAGTCTAGATGGTCTCGATGGTGCAGCGGTCGTATTTAGAGAGGACCAGGGGTGGCATGCTGAATTTCTTCAGCCACCTTGGGAAGTAGAGATGCTGTTGCACCCTCTTAACAAGAGTGGTGGTGTTGTTGGTTCATGTGAAGTCCTCGGTGATGTGGATGCCGAGGAACTTAAAACTGATGACTCTCTCTACTGCAGTCCTGTTGAAGTCAACAGGCAACTGCTTTGTTTTGCTTACATTGAGGGAGAGGTTGTTGTCCTGGCACCACAATGCCAGTTCACTGACTTCCTCCCTATTGGCTGACTCGTCATTGTTGGTTATCGAGCCTACAACCGTGGCATTGTCAGCAAACTTGATGAGGGAATTTATGTCACGCAAAGCCACACAGTTGTGGGTGAACAGGGAGTACAACAGAGGGCTGAGGACACACCCCTGGAGGGCCCTGTGTTAAGAGTCAGTGTGGAGGAAGTGTTGTTGCCAATCCTCACAGCCTGTAGTCTGCCACTCAGGAAACCCAGGATTCAGTTGCAGTTGCAGGGTGGTGTCCAGACCCAGGGCTCTGAGCTTGGTGTTGAGCTTGAAGGAAACAATTGTGTTGAATGCTGAACTGTAATCAATTAACAGCATTCTCACATAGGTGTTCCTCTTGTCCAGATGTGTTAAGGCTGTGTGAATAGCGATGGAAATGGCATCTTCCGTGGATCTGTTGGAGCGCTAGGCAAATTGGAGTGGGTCCAGTGTGCCTGGCATTCTGGCTTTGATGTGGGCCATGACCAGCCTCTCGAAGCAATTCAAAGTTGACCGAGGTGATTGTGACAGGGCGATAGTCATTTGGACATTTTACCTTGTTTTCCTTGGGCACTGGGACGATGGTGGTCTCCTTGAAGCAGGTGGGGACTACAGCATGGGACCGGGACAGGTTGAAGATTTTAGAGAAGACACATGAGCTGGTCAGCACACACTCTGAGGATGCGGCCAGACATTCCATTTGGGCCAGTGGCTTTGTGAGTATTCACTCTTTTGAGAGTTTTCCTCACGTCAGCCCCGGAGAGCGATGGCTCGGCATTGGATGGCTCGGTATTGGATGGCTCGATATTGTCTGCCTTGAAGCGAGCATAGAATGTGTTAAGCTCATCTGGGAGGGAGGCTTTGGTGGGCACCACACAGATGAATTTGCCTTTGTAGTCGTGATAGTCTGTAGTCCTTGCCACATGTGTCGCAAGTCTGAGTTGTCAAAGATCAATTCAAGTTTGAATCTATATTGTCTTTTTGTGTCTCTAATAGATTTGCAGAGCTCATACCTGCTTGACTTGTATGCGTCGCGGGCCACTGAGTCATCGGGATTCATTCTGCTGACATTGAATGCTGCAGTACGGGCTCTCGGCATGGTACGGATAGATCCATTCATTCAGTGTTTTTGGTTGGGCTATGTACACATTGTTCTTGTGGATACAACATTATCAACACATTGCCTAATGAAGCACTTGTCATGACGTTGCCCTCTTTCGGTACAGCGAGCACCATCCCCTGCTCTCTGCTTCTACAACCAGACTGCTGTGGTCAGAGAGAGGTCGTAAATTCCTGAGGAGAAGACCCTGCCTCATGGCCACACAGTATAAGAGACAGAGTGAATCTTCATAGAGAACAAAGGAATTTCTTTCACCTCAAAGAACTTGAGGACCGAACAAATTTCATGTTCTAGAGAAGGTATAAAATATCGGTGAAGAATCCAGCTATGAACTGGTCCGTTTTTTACAACTTGGGGAAGCTCATCGGAGACGGTGTCGCCACATTACCATAACGTTGTTTATATAATAGCCTCAGATATGAGGTTTACATCTAATTGTTGTATAAGATGAATGAGTGAGTTTGATACTGTTTGTAAAATTGTGTAATGTGATTTTGGACTGTTTAATGAAGGAAACTCCAATTCCCTTTTGAGTTTAACTAAATCAGAGGACCGCCCATGAGCCCATTTAGGGTCAGGCATCCTGGAACAGCCCCTTTTCTGCAATTCCGAATAAAACCCAACTTTGAGAAATTCTCAGTAGACCATGTTTTTCTCTATTAAGAGATGACGAAGGTTACAGACCATTGCTGAATCTTTTCACCATACCACGTGGTTAAACTCTTAGACTATCGATACCGACAGAATAAGAACAAGTCTTTGAAATTAATGACTAGTCTGCAGTTAGGAATTCGGTATAATAAAACGAGAAGAACGACAACTGCCAAAACATCCATTCTACAACAACATGAATGAATGAATGTCGCTCTGAACTATCCCCTCTAACCACGACAGACAGAGAGAAAGCGAGAGACGGAATTATACAAAATAAACAACTTTTCAACAGCGATCAAGACGACACACTGAGCGTAAATATATATATTAATTGCAATTGTTCCCGAATGAGTGAGCGTTCATGTGCAAAGGTTTAGCATTTCAATTGTTATAATTATCAACTTTGTAGCGTCTCATCTCAGTTGACCCCCACTTCCCCTTTTGTCCACCAAGCCGCGATACCGGTTTATCCCACTAGGGAAACTCCATTATCATTTCCTTGTAGCTATTTACTGTTTGTTTATGCATTTCTGTGATTGTTTAGTTAGTTAATAAATAAATTATTTAAGACAATTGATGTATGGATGACTCAGTGAAGACTGGGTTCGTGCAGATAACCAACAATTTACGACGATTGGAATGAGACTAACGTGAGGTAAAGTAAATCATTCATTAATTCGAAGACTAATGGATCAGATATAAAATATCTGAAAGGTTATATTGGGAAATTATAACTTTGTAATCTGAATATTTTCCTTGGGGCCCCGACTTCCTAGTTAATTACAGTTACATCCAAGATGGCGTAGCAGTGAAGACGTGTTTGTTTTGTCCTCTCTTGTACTTTTGTATTTTTTCGTATTTTTTGTATATATATTTCAATTTATTTTCAATCTCTTCTCGATGTTTTATTTGATTATACCTTCCGGCAACCTGCTTCACCCAATGTGATACGGAATCGCTATTATTTTCCATTTTAGAACACATTCAAGAATCTCCAGAAGCTAGCCAGCTAGTTAGCTACAAGCTATTTAGTAATTGTTAGCCACTGCTAGCGGCTTTTACCTTCTGCACAGATACGAGCCCTGTTTTTAGCCTGGACAATACTCGCCTGTCTACCAATATCGCTTGTCTACCAATATCGGACTGTCTCTCCACAACAATGCCGGATTCCTGCCGTAATCCCTGGACCACTAGTTCTGATCTTCACAGCTAGCTTTCACTCACCGTGGCACCTAGAACCGAAGCTATTCCCTGAGGCCCACCTCCAGGCCTACTCAGCTGTTCACCCGAACCCCACTCATACACGGCTAGAGCCCAAAACTCCATCGGATCCTTGCTGTAAACTCTGGACCTTGGCACCGGATCACCGCTGCTACCGATTGGATATGGTGGCTAACGCCACTGCCACGAAGCTAGCACCAGTTAGCCGTGAGCCAGGCACATCTCCCGGCTAGCAAACTAAATTCCACAATATCTCTTTCGCCATCTGGCTTGGATTCCCTGTCGACACGGCGCCCCCACCCGCACCACCATGACTGGTCTGCCGACGAATACTCCATCCGCTGTGCCTTCACCCGGCCTCCGTCGGAGCAGACGCTACTAACTTTAAACGCTGTGTCGCTAGCGTAGTGGGGCACCCCTGTTCCATCTACTGCTGCCCCCTGGACACTATGATCAGTTGGCTACATAGCTGATGCCTACTGGACTGTCCATTAATCATGGTACTCCATTCTGTTTATTTATTTTTTATCTGTCGGCCCCAGCCGCGAACTCAGGCTCTGTGTAGTTAATCCGACCCTCTCTGCCTACTCATTGCCATTTTACCTGCTGTTGTTGTGTTAGCTGATTAGCTGTTGTTGTCTCACCTGTTGTTTTAGCTAGCTCTCCCAATCAACACCTGTGATTACTTTATGCCTCGCTGTACGTCTCTCTCAAATGTCAATATGCCTTGTATACTGTTGTTCCTTTTAGTTATCATTGTTTTAGTTTACAATGGACCCCCTAGTTCCACTCTTCATACCTCTGATACCTCCTTTGTCCCACCTCCCACACATGCGGTGACCTCACCCATTACAACCAGCATGTCCAGAGATACAACCTCTCTTATCCTCACCCAGTGCCTGGGCTTACCTCCGCTGTACCCGCACCCCACCATACCCCTGTCTGTGCATTATACCCTGAATATATTCTACCGCGCCCAGAAATCTGCTCCTTTTATTCTTTGTCCTTAACCCTCTAGGCGACCAGTTTTGATAGCCTTTAGCCGCACCCTCATTCTACTCCTCCTCTGTTCCGCGGGTGATGTGGAGGTAAACCCAGGCCCTGCATGTCCCCAGGCACCCTCATTTGTTGACTTCTATCCTACTGATCCTCGACTTTGGCGATGTCATCTACAAAATGGCCTCCAATACTCAGCAAACTGGATGCAGTTTATCACAGTGACATCCGCTTTGTTACTAAAGCACCTTATACCACCCACCACTGCGACCTGTATGCTCTAGTCGGCTGGCCCTCGCTACATATTCGTCGCCAGATCCACCGGCTCCAGGTCATCTACAAGTCCATGCTAGGTAAAGCGCCGCCTTATCTCAGTTCACTGGTCACGATGGCAACACCCACCCATAGCACGCGCTCCAGCAGTTGTATCTCACTGATCATCCCTAAAGCCAACACCTCATTTGGCCGCCTTTCCTTCCAGTTCTCTGCTGCCTGTGACTGGAACGAATTGCAAAAATCGTGAAGGGCACACGGTGCAATAGGTTGCAATAGGTTGTTGTGTGTGTTTGGGTTTACTATCCTTGTGCAGACCAGAAGTCCAGAAAATTCTGACAAGTGGGGACATTTTGCCAGCCCCCACAATGAAAAGGGCTATTTTAAGCTAAAGGGTTAGGTTTAGGGATAGAATTAGGGCTAGGGTTAGGGCTAGATTTACCTTAATGGGTTAGGGAAAATAGGATTTTGAATGGGAATCAATTATTTGTTCCCCACAAGGATAATAAAATGTGGCTGTGTGTGTGGGTGTGTGTGTGTGTGTGTGTGTGTGTGTGTACGCGCGCATGTGTGTGGTTGTGTGGATGAGTGAGTCTCACTGATGCAATAACAAGACTGGCATTTAAATGCGACAGTGAGAGTGTGCGTTACTATCAACCATTATCATTTTAGTGACTCTTTGAAATGTGCTTATCGTATAAACTTGAATTAATTTATTAGGCTGACATAAAGGCCTCTGTATAAATTATACCCCCCTGCTACACCCAGGGGGGTTACGGCGTGGCGAGTTTTGCGGTCACAGGGTGGTTTGGTTTACAGACCCTCCTTAGAGATAGTACCTATACTGGTTGGTATCCGGTCGCCATCATTCCAGTCATTCCAGTGTTCTTAGGTGACCTTTAATTACAGCATAGGTGACCTTTAATTAACTGTGACTTTCAACATTGTTACAATTATGCCCCAGCCGCATGCTTCACTAGATTTAATGTACCACAGAAACACAATTCTATGGTTGTTTACTATGGAGAGTGATTGAGTGTGTTTGGATCCCGATGGAATTACAGTATCTGTAGGGGGTGCGTACTGGCGGCAGAGAAGTCAGGCGCAGGAGAGCAAAAACTGATTTCCAACGGCGCAGTTTAATAAACAAAACCACCGTAAACAGAACCTTAAATCAGTGGGTAAACAAAACCCGTTACACACCAGCGTAACGCGCACAAGCACTACAATAAACAATTCCGGACAAGGACATGGGGGGAACAGAGGGTTAAATACACAACATGTAATGATGGAATTGAAACCAGGTGTGTGGGAAGACAAGACAAAACAAATGGAAAATGAAAGGTGGATCGGCGAAGGCTAGAAGACCGGTGACGTCGACCTCCGAACGCCGCCCGAACAAGGAGAGGGACCAACTTCGGCGGAAGTCGTGACAGTATCTTTAATTTGGAAAGTGCGTGTGTGCGAATGGGCGCGCACGTGCTTGTGTGTAATTCTGTGTGTTGGTCTACTACCCACAACATGTTCATGTTTTAGGCTCCACTGCTCATGATCTCTTCCCTTCCTGTTCCTGTTTAATATTTGAAACATTTTCTTCCCTATCTATCTTGCCTCCTGCTCCTCCAACTGTGTGAAATGTGTGTAAATGAGAAATGAGGGTGTGTGTGTGTGTGTGTGTGTGTGTGTGTGTGTGTGTGTGTGTGTGTGTGTGTGTGTGTATGTGTGTGTGTGTGTGTGTGTGTGTGTGTGTGTGTGTGTGTGTGTGTGTGTGTGTGTGTGTGTGTGTGTGTGTGTGTGTGTGTGTGTATGTATGTGTGTGTGTGTGTGTGTGTGTGTGTGTGTGTGTGTGTGTGTGTGTGTGTGTGTGTGTGTGCGTGTGTGCTTGTATGTTTTGACAAGGAAAGATCGGTCCAAACAGTGATGATTTCACGGATTCAGATATTTCCCCCTGAAGAATACTGAACATCGTAATAGGTTCAATTAACCTTTTGTCTTTTTCATATCATAGATAGATGAATTGAGAACTGTAAAGTGCAAAGCCCCTAACACAGAGTCATTTGTACCCAGAAACCTCAAATGTCACCCAACACAATTCAGCTCTTTATCTTTGAAAATGGCACATCTTCATTATGTCTCTTCCTCCTTCAGTCATTGCAGTCACAGAGTGATCCTGGTCAGTCTGATGTGTAACTGAGCAGCAGACTACAAAATATACTGAACATAAGTTAAAAGCCCAAATAAGCTGAAGTTATGTAAGTTCCAAAACAGAGCTACTTCTGGTTTGGAAGTGGGATAAGGAATGCAGTTGACAAAAGTAAACTCACTCTTTCATAGTACTGTAACATCTGACTTTCCCTCCCTCACCAACCAAAAGTAGCTATCTTGGAAGTTAGGCACACAAGCTATCACTACACTAGTGTTCTACTACCTATGTTCTTTCCTTCCTTCTTCCAACAGCAAAGAGAGACAATTGTCTGTGAGATGAACCGACATACTGTGTATTCAGCATACAGATCCTCCTCTCATTCAGAAGCTGAATGCTGTTTAGTCTCATGTCTGATATCCTTAATCATAATCACACCCACCCATGACCACTGGTGCTGTGTGTGTGTGTGTGCGTGCGTGCGTGCGTGTGTATGCATGTGTGTGTGTGTGTGTGTGTGTGTGTGTGTGTGTGTGTGTGTGTGTGTGTGTGTGTGTGTGTGTGTGTGTGTGTGTGTGTGTGTGTATGTATGTGATCATGCTTCCACTCAACCATAGCGGCCATCTTTCATCTCAGCACATTGAGTTCTAAGGTTGTGTGCATGGTGTGTGTGCATGTGCGTGCATACATCTGTGTGTGTGTTCTCATAGTCTTGTTTTGGTAGTTTAGCCGCTGGTGGGACATGATAGGCTGCCTCATCTAATGGGATTAATCCGCCGTGGACAAGCATCCAGCAGCAGCATCATTAAAATAATAATTACAAGACCGAGTACATGATTAGCCTCCCTATCATCCCTTTGGGTTAAGGGGGTCTATATGAGAATGAAAGCTTTCTCTATTCCTATTCATATGGTATGCTAGCAATCCTAGAAACTCTCAGTGCCAGTCCTGTTCAAATTAAGTAGCCATTTCAGTAGAGACTCTCATTGAGCATGCTTTTTAGTCCAGGGCTAAGATGAATGTGTTTGTGAAACCTATCCTTTGAAGTGAAGCACTGCTCATGAATTTGCTATGTATGGGTTATGGATGTGTTATGAAGTTATTATGTATATTGGTACATTTCGAATAAAGCTACATCCATGTGCAAACCTTGGCTGGTTAATTATCTATGTGAATATTAAAACACTTAAACCAGACCAATATCATGTTTCCAGAACATTCAACTGAAGGACCGAGAGCTACAATATACTATGCCTTTATTCGGATTCGCATTGCACCACCATAAGCAATAAGAAATATTAAAAGGAAATTGATACTTGTAACTTGTCCATGAATGACTCAGCTCTCCTTCATCTCCAGAGCTCAGCTACATGTCCCCTGGTGGGAGAGACATGTACTTGACGTTATTGGGTCTCACCTCTCAAGTAGCGTTGTTCAGTCAGTCACCTAAATTGCATCTGGCTGACAAAGTCTCATCTCATCGTATTGGAACAGCTAAAAACCAGGCTGCATTCTCTTATTATTTATTTTTGAAAACCATGAGAGTGACCATGAAGTTTAAAAAGAGTGAATGAAACAGAGGAATAGTTCTTTGATGTCCGACAAAAGGTGATCTTTAAAAAATAATTGGGATTCATTTTAAGAATTGTTTTATGTAGGTTTTAAGAAAAAGTATTTGAGATTAGTTTACAGCAGCATTCATGTTTGACTCATTGACTCCATGGGAGTCATAAGCATAACCTACAGGGTGTAATATCGCTCAAGTTGTACAGAATCACATGATGCAAGTGGATGAATTGACCAACAGTTAACCCTCCTACAAGTGAGGCAATTGCACCTCTCATTAGCCAGCTAAAGAGCCGTTAGAAGTGACAGACTTTGCTTGCGTTTACTCTTACGTGTGTGCACGCAGGCACACACACACACACACACACACACACACACACACACACACACACACACACACACACACACACACACACACACACACACACACACACACACGCACTTACACAGACAGTACACACTCGCAAATAAAAACTTCACACACATTCTTATCATCATCCCTTAACTCTCACACAGAAATAATGCATTATTCTTTTGTGTGCATAATCGTTATTTCAAAGGGTCAGAATTGTAATTATTTTCTAATTAACTCCAATAAAACAATGAACAGCTGCACTGGCCTGATATGTGAGAGAGAATGTCTCTGCTGAAACGAGGGCCATTATCAGCGCCATCACAGTAAGGGTCTCTCTCTTTTGCTCTCTCTCTCTCTCTCTCTTGCATTCTCTCGCTCTTTCTATCTCTCTGCAGACTGAGACACATGGTGACACGGGCCATTTTTTTTTTCAATGTCTACCTCAGCTGGATAGAAATTGGTGTTGCAACAAAGAGCTCAGAAACTCACTCAGAAAACATTGCAGTCTGGCCAGAGCTGTATTTTCCCAACTACAAAAACCCTGTATGCAAAATGTTTAAAGCCCCCATGCAGTGTTTTAATATATTTTTAAATTATCACTGTATATCTAATAAATTATTGTGTGTGTTGCATGAAAATAACTCCAAATATATTCATGTGTGATTATTAATACAAGTTTGAATATATTTACATAGAGTACACAGCCCTGATTGACGAATAGGATTTTGTAGCCTACCCAACTTAATCTTCAAAGTAGGAGGATACATATGCAATTAGAGAATGACTGGTCATTGGTCAAAATAATCATAATCAGATTGTGATGTCATGCTGTGGGCCAAAAGCTCCATTCCACCTGAACAGGCTGAAATCCCAGGCAAAAAAAAGTTATAGTGAAGCAATAAAGACAAGACCAAAAGTCAAAAGAATGTATTAATTTTATTATTCCTAGAAGAACAAACCTCTGACTCTCAGACTTTCATCTTTATTGTGATCTCCTTCGTCATCCTTCAATCCTTCAATAAAAATACTACTTTGTCTGAGCATCTGCCTCTGACTCCAGAGGATGGAAGTTTGAGTCTAGCAATAGATAGAATGTTGTTTTGGAGATTTTTGTTTAAAGCATATCCCAAACCTTAACCCTTAGCTTAACCATTCAGAGTTAATGCCTGGCCTTAAGATTTTGGAGTTAATTCAAATTTAATGCCTAAACTTAATCTTAAACATTTTGGAATTTCACGTTTGCAACAACTTTGAAATTTGACGTCTGAGAAATATGGATGAACATCCAATTCTGATGTGAGAGCTAGCTGTTTTTTTCTGCTTAGTATTACATACAAATTATTGCAGTCTTTTCCTATAGTTTGTTCTGCATACACTTCATTATATTTGCAGAATTGTCAGCAGTTCAATTTACTAATCTGAGTTTGTTTTGGTAGGTAGTCCTTTTTTAATTTCAGAGTTTATGGAGTGTGGCAGTCTGCTTATCGTCCTGCAGCCCATTTGCGAGGACAGCTGTCCTCTCTTTTTGGTCATAAAGTTTGCTTTGTGTAAAAAAAATATACATTAATCCACTCGACCAAAACCAGGCTAGTAAACAGCTGTTGATGCGCTGAACAAAGGTTCTAATAGAAAATGGCCTCATATATTAAAAGTGATTTCCTAAAATCATCCACATCGATTATAGCATGAATCTTCACTCTGTCCAATAAACAAGTCTTCGTCCAGAGGTAAAGTTAAAGAATTCATATGTGCAGGAGCGTGCGCAGCAGTAGTGCTGCAAACTACCAAGCACACATTGTCCATGGGTGACATGGGTTCGAATTCCGCCCATGACACTTACCAACTTTCTTCCATCTACAACTGTAATACATTCTCAATGGTCGGAAGGAAGGAATAAAATACCTGATTAGGATTTTTAAAAGTACTGTAGCTTATGCTACTTACAAGGTGCTGGGTGTTGTTCAGAAAGCAGTTCCTTCTGTATCATGAAACAAATAACAGTTCCTGTTAAAGTTTCACTTAACTGCCAGATCCATGTTTGATGGAGAGTGATTTGTTCTGAGAATTCTCTACGTGTCTGTGAGAGACGATGCAATTCTGTTGAAATGGTGCAGTACTGTTTAGTGTGAAGCAAGATTTTGTGCTTTTCAGCTAAAATTATTATATAGAATTCTTGCCACCAACAAAATGTTGAATATTTGGGGCATAAAATCATCGAAGCTTTGCAGATTTTGTTGTGAGGATACAGAATCAATAGACCATTTATTTTGGTATTGCCCTCAGGTAGCCTGTTTCTGGTCTCAGGTTCAGGAATGGCTGAAAATGCATAGCATTGATCTACAATTGACCCTAGAAATAGTACTGTTAGGAGATCTGGAGAGACCGGGTCAGTCAATTACTAATTACTAAGTATTTATCTGCAACAATCAATCTGTAGATTCTATTCTATTAGATAGATTGAAATTGTACTTTAAACATCATAGCATAGTTGAAAGATATGTGTTGCGTAGAAACATGAAGTGGGTGGCCAGCAGAGATAGATGGGATGGGCTGAGGGAAGCTGAGGGTTGGTATGTGGAATTGGAGACAAGTGGGAGTGGAGTTGCTGTGTGAGTGAGAGAATGATGGTCAAAAGATAAATGGGAAAAAAAGTAAAAATAAACATAATAAAAGTACATTTGAACGACACTAAGTGGCAGTGTTTTTACAACTAATGCCGGTTTGCCTGAGGCTGATGCCGTGCAGGTGTTTGTACACATGCATATACACACACTCTCATTCAAATAAACACATACAAGAACACACACATACATGTAAAAATGCCAGACATGCACACAAATATATACAGATGGCATTGCTGTTATGATTTCAGTTGTCCTTGATGTGCTTTTTAAAAAATGCTTTTTTTTTTTTTTTTGCATTGTTGTTTTCTGTTTTCTTCTGTCTTTTCCTTTTTTCTCTTTAGTTCATTCTCTTGGTTGTTGGTGTATTGGGGGATTCTTGGGGGTGGGGAATGGAATTATTTGTATCTTTTCTTTTCTTTTTATTCCAGGAGGGGGAGAGGGTCTGTGAGAGGGGTCTCGAATGGTTGAGGGACAGCTATCGGGGAACTGTGGGTTGATCGGGTTTCACAAGATCATGGAAAAGGAAACTATGATATATATTTTATATCACTATTATGGACACGCAGCCTCACACATAAGGATGGCTGCGGAAAGACTGATACATGTTTGATAGTGTCTTGATGCCGTATTGTTTGTCCTTCATGTTCTGATACTTTAATGTTACCCCTTCCTTGTGTTTTTTGTAAAAAAAAGAAGAAAAAAAGAAAAAAGAAACCCCTTCTGTCAATAGTACCATTCCCCAAATTCATTAGAATGTCATCCAATAGTTGGTGAGCCCACAGGACATAGCAAGCATTTACATGTTAGTGCTTCTAGGCTAAACTTATGCAGTCAGCCCTCTGCGTTATAGTGCCAGAAGACAAACAGAAAGCCAAAATCAAGTCAAGAAGACATTTGGCACTGCATACTGTCATGTCTTTGGCATCATTAAACTGAAGATTAATCTTTATCAAATGACTCTGTAATTATTATTACGCAATTAAACTAATTAATCGTGTAACTGTAATTAACTAGGAAGTCGGGGCACCAAGGAAAATATTCAGATTACAAAGTTATAATTTTCCTCATATAACTTTTCAGATCTGATCAATAGTCTTCTAATTAATGAATTCTTCTTTACCTCATGTTAGTCTCATTCCAAACGTCGTAAATTGTTAGTTATCTGCATGAACCCAGTCTTCACTATGAGTCATCCAATCATCAATTGTCTTAAATCATTTATTTATTAACTAACTAAACAATCACAGAAGTGCACGCACAAACAAACAAAGTAAATATGGTTGCAAGAAATGATAGGGGAATGTGATGTAGTGGGCTAAACCGGCATGGTTAGACAAAAGGGGAGTGGAGGTCAGCTGAGAAGTCACTAGAGTTGATAAGTATAACAATTTAAATGCTAATCCTTTGCACATGAACGCTCACTCATTCAGGAACAATTGCAATCAATATATATAAATTTACGGTCAGTGTGTCGTCGGGGTCTCTGTTGAAACGTTTGTTTCCGTTGGAGAGTTTGTCTGCCCTCTCTGTCGTGGTTAGAATGGATAGTTCAGAGTGACATTCATTCATGTCGTTATGGATAGATGTTTCGGCGGTTGTCGGTCTTCGCGTTCAATGATACCGAATTCCTAGCTGCAGACTAGTAATTAATGTCAAAGACTTGTTCTTATTCTGTCGGTATCGATAGTCTAACAGTTTAACCACGTGGGATGGTTAAAAGATTCAGCAGGCTGGTCTGCAACCTTTGTCCTTTCGTAATTTAGAGCAACATGGTCTGGTGATAGAAAAGCCAGGTGGGGTTTTATTCAGAACATCGAAAAGGCTGTCTCATGATGCCTGGTCCTGTCTGTGCCCCTGGGGGCGTGCCAAGGACTTAGTGAAACGTTTTAAGAAATTGGAGTTTCCTTCATTAAACAGTCCAAAATCACATTACACAATTTCACAAACAGTTCCATCCTCACTCATTCATCTTATACAACAATTAGATGTAAACCTCATATCTGAGGCTATTATATAAACAGCGTTATGTATTGTCTCCCATGAGTTTCACAAAATCGTAGCTGGATTATTCACCAATCTTTTATACCTCCTCCAGAACATAAATGTTGTTCGGACCTCAAGTTCTGTGAGGTGGAAGAAATTCCTTTGTTCTCAATGGAAATTCACTCTCTCTATATACTGTGGCCATGAGGAGTGGCCATCAGGAATTTACGACCTCTCTCTGACCACAGCAGCCTGGGTGTAGGAGACAGGGAGAGGGGGATGGGGCTTGCTGTACCCAAAGAGGGCAACGTCATGACAATACCATAGAGCTACTCTTCTCATTGAAAAAACAATTTTAAAGACCAATGACGTTCTACTTTGGGGTATTATATGCTCTGTACATGGTGTTTTCTGAAAATAAAGTCAAATATGTATGTCTATCCTTTTATAAAGACATAGGCCGTGTCCAAATACTTGTACTTGCGTTCTAAATAGTAGGTATTTTGGGAATGCAACAAAAATATTGTTTTATAGTATGTGAAATTTCAAAAATGTTGTATGCTTTAAATGCCAGGATCTAATACTTATTTCTGCTTTTCCTCTAGTAGAATTCGCTGCACTCCATTGAGGAAGAGAATCGCTATTCGAGCCGATTGATAATCAGCTGAGGGAACAAGTGAGAATCAACCCCATTGCACAATGAATGACAGATTCTCACTAAGATTTGCCTTGTATGCTGATATTTGTTGCTTACTGCAATTGTTTTTTACTAAACAGTACATGCTAAATAGTATGTTGTACGTTTAGTGCACAGTATGCAATTTAAGTTGTAGGCATGCCAGATTTAAGACACTGCCATACAGTATCAAGCAGAAAAAAGTAAATAATAGAATTGAGAACATGTTTATTTCATGAGGAGAGCTCAGTCACAGCATTCAGCCGTGAGAAAGAGGCAGAAAGAAAGAGAGAAAGAGAAAGTCTGATCAAATGTTATGTTCCGTGAATGTTTTTGTTGTTGAAATGGACCAGTTTTTATCCTTTATCTGGTAACAATTTATTTTAAGTATAGCGTCATAACACTGTCCTGACTAGAGGCCCCCATGCCCATAGGGGGCAAAGGGGCATGTGCCCACTCAGATTTGCCATGTTAATTTTTATTTATTTTATTACATTTCTTGTTGTTGTTCTTTCTCTGTAATACTACTAGCCACCTAGCAATTTTATGAAGTTAGCTTTAGCTAGCCCAGGTTCCCAGGTTCCCAATTTCCCAACCTCATAACTAGATATCAAGAAGCCATTTCGGCTATCAATAATGTTAGAGTAGTTAGCTTGTCTAACTATTTCCGCTGGAATGCCTGCTGGCAAAGTTGGTACATTTTAGAAAGTAAGCAATAACTAAATGTACTGAATAAGACTCATAATACTTTAAATATTTTACCCAGATTGTAGCAGCGATGCAGAGAAGCATAGAGAGTTACAGTCAAAAGTCAGGACACAAGTGCGAATTCAGTTTTTCTTTATTTTTAATATTTTCTACATTGTAGAATAATAGTGAAGACAACAAAACTATGAAATAACACATATGGAATCATGTAGTAACCAAAAAAGTGTTAAACAAATCAAAATATACAGTTGAAGGCGGAAGTTTGCATACACTTACATTGGCATCATTAAAGCTTGTTTTTCAACCACTCCACACATTTCTTAATAACAAACTATGGTTTTGGCAAGTTGTTTAGGACATCTACTTTGTGCATGACACAAGTCATTTTTCCAACAATTGTTTACAGACAGATTATTTCACTTATAATTCACTGTATCACAATTCCAGTGGGTCAGAAGTTTAAATACACTATGTTGTCTGTGCCTTTAAACAGCTTGGAAAATTCCAGAAAATTATGTCATGGCTTTAGAAGGTCTTGATAGGCTAATTGACACAATTTGAGTCAATAGGAGGTGTACCTATGGATGTATTCCAAGGCCTAACTTCAAAAACAGTACCTCTTTGTTTGACATCTTGGGGACCTCAGAAAAAAAATTGTAGACCTCCACAAGTCTGGTTCATCCTTGGGAGCAATAATCCAAGTGCCTGAAGGTACCACGTTCATCTGTAATAGTACGCAAGTACGCAGCCGTCATACCGCTCAGGAAGAGGACGCGTTCTGTCTGCTACAGATGACCGTACTTTGGTGCAAAAGGTGCAAATCAATCCCAGAACAGCAGCAAAGGTGTTGGAGGAAACAGGTGGAGATGCTGGAGGAAACAGGTACAAGGGTATCTATATCCACAGTAAAACGAGTCCTATATCGACATAACCCAGGCCGCTCAGCAAGGAAGAAGCCACTGCTCCAAACCCGCCATAAAAAAGCCAGACTATGGTTTGCAACTGCACGTGGGGACAAAGACCGTACTTTTTGGAGAAATGTCCTCTGGTCTGTTGAAACAAAAATAGAACTGTTTTGGCCATAATGACCATCGAAAAAGGGGGACGCTTGCAAGCCGAAGAAAACCATCCAAACATGAAGCACAGGGGAGGCAGCATCATATTGTGGGGGTGCTTTGCTGTAGGAGGGACTGGTGCACTTCACAAAATAGATGGCATCATGAGGAAGGGAAAATTACGTGGATATATTGAAGCAACATCTCAAGACACCAGTTTTTGAGTTATGGCCATTTTTCTGGGATTAAAGGTCAAAAATGAAAATAGTGCGCTAATTTGACCACTTCACATCAAAGTAAATGAACCTACGTTGTCAGGACAAAACGAATCAGCCATTTATCTATCGTAATTTAATGAGAAATTGTACAATGTACAATTGGTGATGTTTTTTTTTAAGTTACAGATCCAGTTGCAACGTGTTCAGACAAATCTTTTTGAAGTGTGTTTCGGAGCTCTACGAGATTTCTGTGATTTTCTGTGATTTTCTGAAATAACACACACTAATTCAACCCTCTGTAAATAAGTCAGTTCTTGACATAAAGACTTAAAACTCAAAATTATATAAGTGCCTACCCCAAGGAGGACATGTGTTCACTTTCAGCTTCCGGTGCCAACAGGAAGTGCCTTAAAATGGTGTCATAGGTGCTGTTTCGATGGGTTATAAAGGTCTGATCTTTTCAAAACTTTATATGTGTGATTAGGCAACACTCATGAACTGTAAGTCAGTCATTTCTCCCAACAGATGTCAAAGAAAAGCTCTCTCTCTCTCACACACACACACACACACACACACACACACACACACACACACACACACACACACACACACACACACACACACACACACAGCAAGGATGGAGTGACAAAGTGCGGTGCTTAAAGTCACTCAGAGCCTGCAATGGCATTGGCATAATCTCTAGGCTGTGCCAAGTTCAACGAGATGCCCCGCTAGACCGTAGCTTGCTCGGTCTGAGTGCAGCGACCATGAAAAAAAGAATGCCCAAAATGAAGCCTGGCCCTAAATGTCAAGTGTTTTTGGGAGACAGAGAGAGAACCATTGAGGTTAGAGGCACAATTTGACCTCAGGAATGTTGCTGAGGTCCTCCCGATCTGTGCAAGCCTAAACTTGACCGTGTGGTATTAACCCTTAACAGTTAAACAGTCTTTTTTCATCAAACAGTTTACAATGACTTCTCTCCCCCTAGGAATACATTGCATGCTCCTCTAAAGTCAACCTGAAGCCTATGTGGGTTATGAATGCCTTATGAACCTGTCTTTGATGACAATCCATCAGGCCACTATGAGGTCTACCTCTGTCGATTCTAAGTGGTTAAAGTCACCCTAAAAGTGTTTTTCCATACCCAACCTGATGTTTGATGGAAATGGTGAATTCAACCCTGTGTAAATCGGTCAGTTCTTAACGTAAACTTAAAACTCAGGATTCTGTAAAAGCATACCCCAATGAGGATATGTGTTTACTTTTAGCTTCCTGTGCCATCCAGAAGTGCCATAATTGGTGTCATAGGGGCTGTTTCGAAGGGTTAAAAAAGTCAGATCTTTCCAAAACGTGCGATTAGGCAACCCTCATGAACTGTAAATCAGTCATGTCTCCCATAAAATTTCCAAGAAAAACTCACACACACACAGCGTGTACGAAGGGACACAGTGTGGTGTGTAAAGACAGACAAAGCCTGCAAAAGTTACATATTTTCGAACTATTAAATAACCGTCAGAACTAGAGTTCTGAAACTTTGGAAACCTGTTCTAGAGCTCAGGTTGATAGTGTGTGGGGAGTTATGTGGCTCTAGAAGGTTCTCGGACCGAGAAACAGCCTCGTACATTTGCAATAACTTCAAATCATTTTGACATCACGAAAATGATGACATTTAGACATGTCCTGGAGTCGCAAGACTATGTGCATTGCAACCGCCTCGGCCCATAGAGACAGACCCTAACGTTTCTGTCCGATAGCTCATTCAAGGACCCCGTAGCAACGCCCGGAAAATGTGGATTTTCAACACAAATTAAGGTCGCTACTGGGGCTCCAAATGACCTATCGAGCCGAAACGTGGTATTCGGGGTCGCCTCAGCTAGGCCTACACATACTGTCAGAACTGGACCCGCAGCTAAAACGTAACTACGTGTTTTATGTTTTTATTATGGTTTGAACAGAAGGCGCTGTGAATTTTGGGCTAGCTCTGAAATATGTGATTGTTGGCTTCTAAACGAGTTGGAAAAAGTGGGTGTGGTGTCAGTTTGTATCAGTTTGGTGTCAGAATGATATCTAATTGACTGATGGACGGTGACTTGCTGGCTGACTTTTGTCCATTTGCAATATGTTTAAACAGTGAGGTACCATCACCAAAGTGACATTCTGAAATCAACCCCAACGAGCATTGGAGAGGAACCAGAATCACTGCCCGGCCATACCGAGTTCATTGGGCCAGTCAATTTCGCATTCCTGCAGGTTTTTTTAGCATGTCAAATTCGTGATGGTAAATGCACATTGAAATATATTGCAAATGCATAGCTGTGCACCTGGTGATTGGAACGGGTTACCAGGAGCACATTTTTAAAATGTTTTTTAATGCAACGGGTCCACGGTTGGGTAGGGAGCACCCCCCACCCGTGCCCATCCCCTTGTCCTTTTGGAAGTTTTTTTAAAAATCGTTAAAAAACAACAGTCCCACTTCTCCCTCATCATACATGACAAATAAATCATCTAGGTTGAGTCATGGCTTAACATAGTGCTATATATCATTTTGGCAGTATAAATGCCTTTTGGACATGGTTCACTGGCTTTTGGGTTTGTAAACCGACTTCCATTGATCGTACATGGCAAATGGACATAACATCCTGATTTGGCACTTTCAAATCTTTCATATTGATTTTGGACATTTCTTACGGCAATTGGCGAAAAAAATAAAAAGTGACTTTTGACTTCCTATAAAATCATATTGCAAATGGACAAAACATATGCCTTATGGACAAGTAAAAAAAAATGATGATAATAATAAAATATGACTGAAGTATGTTGATACAGTTCTTATACATGTGTAATTGACAAAAGGAATCGAATGAATTTCGAAAAACGGTCCAGAAAGCACTTTTTTAAGGGGGTGATAAGTTTTGTCAAAGTTTTTGCTATTTTCGACTTTTGACTTTTAACTTTCTATGAAATCATATTGCAAATGGACAAAACATATGCCTTATGGACAAGTAAAAAAAAATGATGATAATAAAATATGACTGAAGTATGTTGATGCAGTTCTTATACATGTGTAATTAACCAAAAAAATCTAAAGAATTTCGAAAAACAGTCCAGAAAGCACTTTTTTAAGGGGGTGATAAGTTTTTGAAAAAATGTTCACAATTTCAAAATTTTACTCTTGGGTCTTGACTTGTGTTACATTTGCAATACGAAAAATTATGGTGGAGTGCACTCGCCATCTATTGGATTTTTGCAGTGTTACACTTGGCATTTGCAATCAACTTTGAATGAAACAACGTCCAATAGAGTGGTATTGGACACCGTGTATATGTTTCGTACGGTGCCAATATGTTCCCATTAATTTTTGTCCAATTCAGGGGGGTGTTCCCTTACATATGCTACGGTCACAAGATGTAGGCCTCCTTATTGTCTCTAGAATTTCTAAATCAAACAGCTGGAGGCAGGGCTTTCTCCTATAGAGCTCCATTTTTATCGAATGGTCTGCCTATCCATGTGAGAGATGCAGACTCTGTCTCAACCTTTTTAAATCTTTATTGAAGACTCATCTCTTCAGTAGGTCCTATGATAGAGTGTAGTCTGGTCCAGGAGTGCCAAAGTGAACGGAAAGGCAATGGAGCAACGAACCGCCCTTGCTGTCTCTGCCTGGCCGGTTCCCCTCTCTCCACTGGGATTCTCTGCCTCAAACCGTATTACAGGGGCTGTGTCACTGGCTTACTGGTACTCTTCCATGCCGTCCCTAGGAGGGGTGCACCACTTGAGTGGGTTGAGTCACTGAAATTATCTTCCTGTCTGTGTTGGCGCTCCCCCCTTGGGTTTGTGCTGTGGGGGATATCTTTGTGGGAAATACTCAGCCTTGTCTCAGGATAGTAAGTTGGTGGTTGAAGTTTTCCCTCTAGTGGTGTGGGGGCTGTGCTTTGGCAAAGTGGGTGGGGTTATATCCTGCCTGTTTGTCCCTGTCCCGGGGTATCGTCGGACGGGGCCATAGTGTTTCCCGACCCCTCTTGCCTCAGCCTCCAGTATTTATTCTGCAATTGTTTATGTGTCGGGGGGCTAGGGTCAGTCTGTTATATCTGGAGTATTTCTCCTGTCTTATCCGGTGTCCTGTGTGAATTTAAGTGTTTTCTCTCTCTCTCTCTATCTCTCTCTCTCGGAGGAGGAGGACCTGAGCCCTAGGACCATGCCTCAGGACTACCTGGCCTGATGACTCCTTGCTGTCCTCAGTCCACCTGGTCATGCTGCTGCTCCAGTTTCAACTGTTCTGCCTGCGGCTATGGAACCCTGACCTGTTTACCGGACGTGCTACCTTGTCCCAGACATGTTGTTTTCAACTCTATAGAGACAGCAGGAGCACTAGAGATACTCTGAATGATCGACTATGAAAAGTCAATTGACATTTACTCCTGAAATGCTGACCATCTATGAACATTTGAACATCTTGGTTATGTTCTGTTATAATCTCCATCCGGCACAGCCAGAAGAGGACTGGCCACCCTTCATAGCCTGGTTCCTCTCTAGGTTTCTTCCTAGGTTCTAGCCTTTCTAGAGAGTTTTTCCTAGCCACCATACTTCTAGACCTGCATTGATTGTTGTTTGGGGTTTTAGGCTGGGTTTCTGTCCAGTATTTTGTGACATCAGCTGATGTACGAAGGGCTTTATAAATACATTTGATTGACCTCTCTCACTATCCGCATTAACATGTGAGCGTTGGAGGGAAGAGTAGGTAGGGTTGCATCGACCATAACATCTGCTTCAGTGCCTTGACCTCCTCCATCTGCATCCCTTTCCAAGACTCTTCCAGGTCCTGAACCCATGCAGCTCGGCCTGGCCCGTCTCTCTCCAAAGGAGAGGCAGTGGTGACAGATCCTAATGTTCAGCTCTTGGTATCAATGTCAGTTTCTCTTCTGGATATCACCCCCAGACCAATGGCCAGACCGAATGGGCCAACCAAGAGATGAAGACTGTCCTACGCTGCGTGACTTCTGCTAACCCTTCCTCCTGGAGCGCTCAGCTACCTTGGGTTGAATATGCCCACAAAACCTTCACCAACCTTCGCCTCATCAGGTATGTCACCTTTCGCATGAGCTCTGGGTTACCAACTCCCCTTGTTCCCCACCCAATAGGTTGAGATTGCAGTTCCCTCTGTCCAGGACCATCTTCGCCCTTCTTCGTGCCTCCGACGGGACCCAGTCCCAAGCAAACCGTTGCTGGGTCTCAGTCCCAACCCAGGTCAAAAGGTATGGCTCTCATTGAAGGACCTACCATTGAAGGTGGCATCGAAGAAACTTTCCTCCCGGTTCATTGGTCCCTTTGAAATTCACTGTGTCATTAACCCCTCTGCTGTGCGCCTGAAACTTACAGCCTCTCTCAGGATCCATCCTATCTACCATGTATCCCTGATTAAACCTGTCTGCTCCAGTCCCGTCTCCTCCTGCAGCAGCTCCTCCACCCCCTCGGCTCATCGATGACCATCCTGTCTATACCGTCCAGGCGGCATTTGGATATGTGCAGTCGGGGTTGTGGCTGGCAGTACCTGTTGGACTGGGAAGGACACGGGCCGGAGGAGCACCTCTGGGTGCCCCGCCATCACATTCTGGACCCCTCCCTCTTACGTGATTTCTATACCTCACACCCCAAGAAGCCTGGTTGAACGTCCGTAGAGAGTGGGTTTACTGTTACATCTGCTCCTGCCAAACCCTCTACTGCTCATCCTATGTCTCCTTGAGCTGCCGCCACTCCACCAGTGCTCTCTCCCTCTCCCTGTCCCTCTCCCTTGCCCTCTCCCTCTCCCTCTGTGTGTGTGATTGTGTGGGTGGAGTCAGGTGTGCTGGAGTCAGAGCAGATCCCCAGCAGCAACCTGTTCCATAATCAAGACCATCTACAAATACTCAGTCATGCCACTTCCACACTGCCACATCTTAATCTATGCTCATTCTGCCTGCTCTGACTCTGGTCCCTGTCTCCAGTCCCATGTCTCCTCATCCTGCTACTGCTACTGCCCTGGTTTACCCACTCTACTGTTCCATTGGATTCCCCTCTGGACCTGCTTATCCTGTCTTAACCCCTCTCGCTCCAGCCTCAGCCTCCAAACCTGGTTTCCTGCAACCCGCCCGAGCTTCCCCTGGCCTGCACTCCATCTCCCCCTGTGTTTCAATAAAGCCATTGGTTACTTCATCCCAGTCCCATAGTCTGAGTCTGCTCTTGGGTTTCCCTGTTCCACTCCACGTAATGGGCTGCTTACCACTCTTTCCCAAAATCATCCAGGAGGATCCTCTTGATGGGGCTGTCCATATCAGCAGACTGGGATATGGCCATTTCTTGGAGAAACTCCTTCCCCTCCAAGAGACTGTCAAACATGATGACAACACCACCCCAACGGGTGTTGCTGGGAAGCTTCAATGTGGTGCTCTTATTCTTCTCACTTTGCTTGGTGAGGTAGATTGCTGCTATAATTTGATGACCATTCATATACCGAACCATTTCCTTGGCTCTCTTGTAGAGTGTATCCATTGTTTTCAGTGCCATGATGTCCTTGAGGAGAAGATTCAATGCTTAAGCAGCGCAGGCAATGGGTGTGATGTGAGGGTGGGACTCCTCCACTTTAGACCAAGCAGTCTTCATGTTCACAGCATTGTTTGTCACCAGTGCAAATACCTTCTGTGGTCCAAGGTCATTGATGACTGCCTTCAGCTCATCTGAAATGTAGAGACCAGTGTGTCTGTTGTCCCTTGTGTCTGTGCTCTTGTAGAATACTGGTTGAGGGGTGGAGATGTACTTAATTATTCCTTGCTCACGATCATTTGACCACCCATCAGAGATGATTGCAATACAGTCTGCTTTCTATATGATTTGCTTGACCTTCACTTGAACTCTGTTGAACTCTGCATCCAACAAATGAGTAGATAAAGCATGTCTGATTGGAGGGGTGTATGCTGGGCGAAGAACATTCAGAAATCCCTTCCAATACACATTGCCTGTGAGCATCAGAGGTGAACCAGTTGCATACACTGCTCGAGCAAGACATTCATCAACATTTCTCTGACTACATTCCTCCAATGAGTCAAAAAAAAATCTGATGCCAGAAGGACCATGAGCTGTTGCTATCGATAAGGTGTCTGATTCATCATTTCCACCTCAAATAGAAGTAGATGTTGCTTGTTGTGAGCGCTGAGGGAACTTTATGCACTTGGCCAGATGATTCTGCATCTTTTTTTGCATTCTTCACATATGATTTTGTACTGTATTTGCAAATGTACACAGCTTTTCCATCTACATTAGCTGCAGTGTGAAATGTCAGGTAGTGTCAGTGGCATTTACCTGTAAAGATTAGAAAAAAAATTGTAAAAATAAATAAAAATACAATTCCATGTACAGATAAATAGTTAAGCAGTTAGATTGAACAACTCCTCTGTTTTAAAATTAAACATGTATGGAAACAGATTAATTAACACTCCTCAGTTCACAGGCTCAAGCAAGCTAAAACCCACATGGTAGAAAAAACTAACTAGCAGAAATTGATAATAAGTTAGAAATGATTTAAACGCACTTTGCTGTAGGCTACTATTTACTAGTTAACAAAAAATCATGTATGTCATATAAAATATATTCAGTCCACCCAGTATTGTAATCAAAACATACCAGAAAGCATGTAGTTCTTGGCTCAGACAGTGTAGTGGTGTGGGCTCAACAGCATCTCATTAGTGTGCAAGATCTTGAGAATCAGCTGTACATGTGATGGAAAAGTGCACTGCACATGTGATGGAAGAATTTACTGTGCATGCATAGGGTTGCAATTTCTTTGAAATGGCGATAGTTTAACCAAAATATGCCACAAGACCTAGAATTGCCTTATTTGTATTCCACAAAAAGGGTTAACTTTTATAAGCTAACCTTTTGGATGAATTTAAGCAAAACTCCCCAAATTCCAGGGCTTAATTAACTTCCCATGGAAAATTTCAGAAGAAATTTCAGAAATTTGCCGGAAAGTTTCTGACCCCTTGCAACCCTACAGGCTATGCCCATTAGTTCCAGTGAATGGAAATCTTAATCTTACAGCATTCAATGACATTCTAGATGATTATGTGCTTCCAACTTTGTGGCAACAGTTTGGGGAAGGCCTTTTCCTGTTTCAACATAGCAATTTCCCCGTCCACAAAGCGAGGTCCATACAGAAATGGTTTTTGATATCGGTGTGGAAGTACTTGACTGGTCTGCACAGAGCCCTGACCTCAACCCCATCGAACACCTTTGGGATGAATTGAAACGCCGACTACAAGCCAGGCCTAATCGCCTAACATCGGTGCCCGACCTCAGTAATGCTCTTGTGACTGAATGGAAGCAAGTCCCTGCAGCAATGTTTCACCATCTAGTGCAAACCTTCACAGAAGCCTTCCCAGAAGTGGAGGCTGTTTTAGCAGCAAAGGGAGGACCAACACAATATAATGTCCATGATTTTAGATGAGATTTTCGACAAGCAGGGGTCCACATACTTTTGATGATGTAGTGTATATTGCATTATTTTATGGCTGGTTATGACACTGTCAAAACCCACAAAACCTCCCACACAAGGCAAACACTTACATTTTAGTTATTTAGCAGACATTTACACCATTGCCTACTTGTAAACATTATGTTTGTGTTCTACAAAATGTCCTGAAATTGGACATATTATTGCCATTGTAATTGCGCACACATTGATGTCAGACATATACCCACTCCAATGCTTTGTTGCTGGGATGAATGCAGGAGCAGATTTCAGGACAAGGACAAGACATTCTCTTTGCGACTGATGACTGACATACAGTGCGTAAGGGCATGTACGTGATAGGCATATCTGGCTTACATGATTATGATGATCATAATGCTTCTTTGCAGAGTCATAATGTTTATTTACTTAGTCCCAAGTAAAGTGACACAGGATGGTCATAACATTCATTGTTGATATTATTATTGTGCTGCATTGCTGAGGAGATTTAGCATGCAAGTGTTTCACTGTACCAAGTTTGCACTTGACCAATAGACTTAGATTTGATTTATACTCAGAATCCTAAAGTGTTTTTCGTCGCCCCTCGAGTGTGAAATAAGACTGTGTTACCTTCAGTGAGAAAATCAGCTTCAGAATCTTGCTACATGCTGTGAGGGTGTTGGTGAATGGAGAAAGGTAGAGTCAGGCGCAGGACACAGAGATGAGTATAGTCCGACAGTTTATATTCCAACACGGAAAACACAAACATCCAAAGCACAAGAACACGAACCCACATGACAAACAATAACGCATGAAACAGAGAGGGAAGCCAGAGGGTTAAATAAGGAACATAATTAATGTAATAGAAATCAAGTGTGTATAATGAAGACAAAACCAAGTGTGTATAATGAAGACAAAACTAAACTAAAATTAAACATGGATCTGTAGCGACTAGAATGTCGGTGACTTCGACCGCCGAACGCCGCCCGAACAAGGAGAGGGACCAACTTCGGGAATAGTGTGCCAATTGGGACGCATACATGGAGATGGAGCCTTGTCAGTGAGAGGCGGGATGGGGGAGGAGAGAGGTGGGCAGGGTTTGGGGATGGGTTTGTGTGAAGGTGTCGCTCCAGCACATCCTGTATGTTTTATTAATGAGCTCCCTAGCTCCTGACCATCCCAGCGTGTTAATCAATTTCAGACATGCACTCTTCTCATCTCAGGTACCAGATCCTCCCCCGTGTTTTTTTCCTTCTTTATATTAATTTCTATGCAGAGTAGTGAAATTCCTCAAAGTCATCTGTGCAAAGGTTTTTCAATCAGTCACTCATTTGTTGTATCTCCATGACACCTGGCACTGGTCTTCAGGGTGGAAGAAATCTAAATGGTTGTTGCATATTGTGAGTCAGGCCTGCTGGAGAGACATCCCGCCTGTCGCTCTGTGTGTGTTTGTATGTGTGTGAGTGAGTGAGCGTGCGTGCGTGCGTGGGTGCATGCGTGGGTGCATGCGTGCATGTGTTCGTGACCTCCTGCAGACAGCACAGAACTACTTCAGAATCTGTAATACAGACCATTTTCCTTTACCCTTTTTTGTTCTAAGAACATTTGAGTAGAACCCATTGATGCAAAGCTCTCCCTTTCATATTTGGCCTATTGAAGAGCATTTAAGGCCCTTGTCCAGTATGATATATGAGATGCCTGTGGCAGTCCTACCTCTATGTAATGGTACAGGACTGTGGGGGGGCAATGTAATGATGCGGCCTCATATGGTGCAGTGCTCTGGTCAACTTTGATGCAGGCCGGGCTCTGAGAGAGAGAGAGAGAGAGAGAGGGAGAGAGAGAGAGAGAGAGAGAGAGAGAGAGAGATGAGATGAGAGGGGGGAGAGAGAAAGGGGAGAACAGTGAGTGTGAGAGACAGATAAGAGAGTGTGTGGGTGGGTGGGTGTACATGCCTGTCTGTGTGTGTCTGAGCAGTAAGCAAACGACAGACCCTTGTGCCTGAGTGGGTCCCCATGGTGATTGATTCCTGGGGTGAGCGTAAGATTGGCCTCCAGTGTCTCTGTGAGCAAGCTCCGGATATCCTGATGTTTGGTATACATACTGTGGCGTACAGCAGGTCAGCCACCAGGGGGAGACTCGTCAAGGCCTGGTGACAGACGGAGTATACATCACGAGGCGATAGCTCCCTCTGCTGGATGTACCAAGTCTATCAGCCAGGACTAATTGGGGCTGATTGGGGTTGGTGAGTAATCAAGGGCTGATTGCTCACCAGCTGTACGAGTCCCATAAAGCTGCCAGAAGGGCTGCACACAGGGAAGAGACCGGGGGAAGAAAGGACTCCCGTATAGTTGGAGACGGTTCCAGACATAACAGGAGGGAGTGCAGTTTTTGATCCCCACAGGATACAGCAAGACCAGGAGCCCAGAAGACGGTATCCCGGAGAGGGTCTCATGGGGGAGACCGATCCTTGTCTTTTGAATTATTAGTTTAACCTCTCTGGGATATGTGGGATGCTAGCATCCCACCTGGCCAAAAGCCAGTGAAAATGCGGAGCGCCAAATTCAAATAATACTATAAAAATCAAACTTTCATGAAATCACACATGCAAGATAGCAAATTAAAGCTACACTTGTTGTGAATCCAGCCAACATGTCAGATTTCAAAAATAATTTTCGGCGAAAGCAAACAATGCTATTATCTGAGGATAGCACCATAGTAAACAAAGAGAGAGAGAAGCATATTTCAACCCTGCAGGGCCGACACAAAACACAGAAATAAAAATATAATTCATGCCTTGCCTTTGACGAGTTTCTTTTGTTGGCATTTCAATATGTCCCATAAACATCACAAATGGTCCTTTTGTTTGATTAATTCTGTCGATATATATCCAAAATGTCAATTTATTTGGTGCGTTTGATCCAGAAAAACACCGGTTCCAACTTGCGCAACGTGACATCAAAATATTTCAGAAGAAAAACATTTCAAACTACTTTTGTAATACAACTTTAGGTATTTTTTAAAAGTAAACAATCAATAAAATTGAAGACGGGATGATCTGTGTTCAATACAGGAGGAAAACAAACTGTTGTTAGCTTTCTGGGCACGTGCCTCTATCTAACAGTACACTTCAGGTTACCCTTGTTCAAGATGACCGTACTTCTTCATTACACAAAGGAAAAACCTCAACCAACTTCTAAAGGCTGTTGACATCCAGTGGAAGCGATAGGAACTACAAGAAGGTCCCTTAGAAATCTGGATTCCCAATGAAAACCCATTGAAAAGAGAGTGACCTCAAAAATAAAATCTGAATGGTTTGTCCTCGGGGCTTCGCGTGCTAAATAAGTTCTGTTATACTCACAGACATGATTCAAACAGTTTTAGAAACTTCAGAATGTTTTCTATCCAAATCTACTAATAATATGCATATCTTATCTTCTGGGGATGAGTAGCAGGCAGTTGAATTTGGGCATGCATTTCATCCGGACGTGGAAATACTGAGTTGATATCTCAGTTCATCCGGGCCCAACAAGCCCAACAGGCGATTCAGGAACGAACGCTGGAGGAACAGCGGCTACAAAACAGCCACCTCATTAAGGAAATCTGGAAGCTACAAGGAGGAGCGTCTACTGAATCACATGCAAACCAGCGTTTAATCAAGCTAACAGAAGATGACGACATCGAAACTTACCTCTGTACGTTTGAACGGACAGCACTACGGGAAGGATGGCCAAGGCAGAAGTGGGCCAGTCTGCTAGCCCCGTTCCTCTCTGGGAATTCCCAATCGGCGTATTGGGACGTGAATGATGAACAGGCGGCTAACTAAGATGGACTCAAACAGGAGATACTCAGCCACTACGGGTACAGCCTGGCCCATCGGGCTCAACTCTTCCACAACTGGAGGTTCGTAGCCGACACATCCCCCTGAGCCCAGATGAGCGACCTACTGCGCGTCACCAGGGGAAGGCTCTTAACCGACCTATCCACCCTCTCCATCCTAGACAAAGTGGTCCTGGATTGCTTCCTACTGGCACTACCCCACGACAGGAAGAGGGCAGTGAGGAAATGCACGTCCTAGACCTTGGAGGGCCTCCTGGAAGCAGTGGAGATGCATCAGAACACCCAGGCCCTGCTGAGTGGGAGCCGGGCCAAGTCGGCGACCCGTTTGAGGAGTCGGAAGGACAGCCTCACTGCTGTGTGCCCCGAACCGACAGTTGGCAAGGCCAAAGGACAGCAAACCCCTGGAGAGACGGCTTGGGTAGGGCCGACCCGCCACCGACGACCCTAGGTAGATTGAGACCAAAGGAGGTGTTTTGAGTGTGGCGCCCAGAGGGGCACATTGCCTGGAATATTCGACTCGAGAGGAGTCAATGCCATCAGCAAGCCCCGGAGGCGAGGTGGGTCACGCAATGAACTACGTCACCTCTTGTTGGGCACACCACGAATTAACTGCACACGGTGAAGGTTGACGGACACGACACGGAAGCTCTATTAGACTCCATAAGTATGGTTACCCTTGTAACCACGAGCCTGCTGAACCAAACGTGTTAGGGCGATGTCCATTTCCTGTGTTCACGGGGACACAAAGCGGTATCCAACCGTATGGGCCAACATCGTGATGCCACAAGGGAGCTGCAAGATGACAGTGGGTGCAGTATCAGAGTATCTCCCCACCCCTCCTTTGGGGAAACACGGGAGGAGGAGCCCAGCCTCCCCATCCTCGATTTCGAGGGGCCAATCGAGACACCCAACTGAGGGGACAATTCAGGACGGCCAAGTGGGAGGATCCTAACTTGAATGCCGCCACTGCCCAAGTGATAGCGGTGGATGGACAGCTACTTCTGGGGGTGAGTGACTGGCGATACCCCCATTTCCAAATCAAGAATAACCTTTTGTGTCAGGTGTCGCGCCAACAGGGGGAACTTTGAGAGTTATTGTTGCTGCCCCGAAGGCACGTCGGACCCGTTCTTCAGCTGGCCCACACCCACCTGTGGGGGCGCACCTGGGAATGGAGAAGACCCGGGATGAGGAGGGCCGTGGAAGACTACTGTCGCTGCTTCCCGGAGTGTCAAATGACTGCCCCAAAGGCCTACTTCCGAAACCCACTGGTCCCCCTAATGATCATCGGGGTGCCTTTTAAACGCATCACCATGGACATAGTGGGACCCCTGGTAAAAATAGCACAAAGACACCTGTACATCCTGCTAATAGTAGACTATGCCACCCGGTATCCCGAGGGAGGGAGTTGCCCGGGAGCTGTCCCACCTCTTTAGCCGGGTGGGCATCCCGAATGAGATCCTGACAGACCAAGATACTGAGTTTACGTCCCGCCTAATGAAAGATTTGTGTGCTCTCCTGCAGATCAAGCAGATCCGGACCTCAGTCTTTCACCCGCAGACGGTTGGGCTCATTGAGCAGTTCAATAAAACGCTCAAACAAATGCTGCGGAAGGTCATCAAGCAGGACAAGAAGAACTGGGACCAGCTACTACCAGACCTAATATTCTCAATCCGAGAAGTACCCCAGTCCTCCACTGGGTTTTCCCCTTTCGAACTCCTCTACAGAATGAGGCAACGTGGCCTACTGGACATCACCAAGGAGGTGTGGGAAGCCCAACCATCCCCCTTACGCAGCATGGTAGAGCATGTGGAGACGATGTGAGAGTGGATGACAGCCATATGGCCAGTCGTAAGGGAACATATGGAGAAGGCCCAACGCGCCCAGGTCTACAATCAGGGAGCCCAGCACCGAGAATTGCAGGTGGGAGACAGGGTGTTGGTCTTAATAATCCCCACGCCCGAAAGTAAGTTCCTGGCAACATGACACGGGCCATACGAGGTGATCAAGAAGCTGGGACCTGTCAATTACCGTGTACGGCATCCTGGGAGACGGATACCCCAACAGATTGAGAAACAACTAACAGAGGACAACAAAGAAGTTCTCTCTGTCTGAGCAACAAACTAACACAAAACATAACAATCATATCTCTCTCTGAGAAACAACCAACACAGGATATAACCATCAGCTTTATTCTCTCGGCAACAACCAACACAGGACACACTAATCATCTCTCTTCTAAGCAATGGAACACTGGCTTATATAGCTGGAGAAGGAGTCTGTAATGGGATACAGCTATATCCTCTGACAAGAGGGCGGGGTCAGCTCCAATTAGCAATGGGGCCGACCAATCAGTTGCTTGGGGGAATCTAGGAAGCCATTTCCTGAAACACACACATACAAACACCACCACAACGCAGGAACTGAGAAACGTAACACCACGTGAACCTGTTGAAGAAGTGGCACGAGAGGACAGCCTTGGCCGTGTTATGGTCGGGACCCAGGACGCCAACGGCACCAGTGGGGTCCCGAGCAATGAGGACCTTGACCCGGCCCAGAAGCAGGAGCTCAGGGAGCTCGTCGATCGGAACATGGCGGTATTCTCTGAGAAGCCGGACCGCACGACCCTCATTGAACATCACATCCGTACCCAGCCCAGGGAAACGGTACGAAAGAGGCCATATCGGATTCCGGAGGCCAGAAGGAAGGCCTTGAATCAGGAATTGGAGGCTATGCTGAGGATAGGGGTCATTGAAGAGTCCCACAGTGCATGGTGTAGCCCAGTCGTGTTGTTGCCCAAACCGGACGGTAGCATACGCTTCTGTAATGATTTCCGGGGTGTGAATGACGTAAGCTTGTTCGACGCCTACCCCATGCCGAGGGTGGACGAGCTCATCGACCGATTGGGAAAGGCCCGGTACATCAGCACCATTGGCCTGACCAAAGGATATTGGCAGGTACAGTTGGCAGCCTCCTCCCTGGAGAAGACGGTGTTTTCTACACCAGACGGATTGTATCAGTACCGGGTGCTCCCGATCGGTCTCCACGGAGCCCCGCCCACATTCCAGCGACTGATGAACAAAGTACTTCGACCCCACCAACAGTACGCAGCAGCCTAGTTGGATGATATCATTGTCCACAGCCAAGGTTGGGAAGAGCACCTGACGCGTCTCCAGGCAGTGCTGGACGCGCTCAGAAAAGCCGGTTGACCGCGAACCCGAAGAAATGCAAACTAGCGTTCGAGGAGGTGGAGTACCTGGGGTATTTGATCGGACGGGGGAACGTCAAGCCCCAGGAGAGGAAGGGTCACGCGATACTTGACTGGCCCGTTCCAAGCACAGCTCAAGTCCTTCCTGGGACTGGCAGGATACTAAATACACCAACTTTGCGGCTATAGCTTCCCCCCTCACCCATCTAACCAGGGCACGCCTCCCGAAAACAGTTTAATGGACGGACGAGACTAAAGCGGCGTTCAAGCACCTGAAGGAAGCGCTGTGCTCCCATCCGATTCTCGTAACGCCCGAATTCCAGGTACCAATGTTGGTCCAGACGGATGCATGTGACACGAGACTAGGGGCCATTCTGAGCACCCCATCATGTACATCAGCCGAAGCTGATACCCAGAGAGAAGAAGTACTCTATTGTTGAGAAAGAGTGTCCAGCGCCCACTTCACCGCTAGAAACTCTTTCTCAAGTATTACCTGTTAGGTACCTACTTCACCCTGGTCACGGACCATGCTTCCCTGGCTTGGATGGCCAGGGGAAGGGACACAAATGATTGGGTCACCAGGTGGTTCTTGTCCCTTTAACGCTTTTCAGGGAGGGGTGAAGCATGGAAACGCGGATGCCCTATCGAGAAGGGAGACATGCGTCGCACTGATGACAGTCCCCTCCCCGACAGAGCTAAGGGGGGGAAGGGTGTGGCGTACAGCAGGTCAGCCACCATGGGGAGACTCGTTAAGGCCTGGTGACAGACGGAGTATACAATACCAAGCCTCCTATAATATGACTCCCATGCAAGACTGTCCTTTTCAATTATAATATTCTATTGCTCACTGGCAATGAAACCACAATAATGCGTTAACATATCTATACAGATAGATTATATAACTATGAACAGAGCGAAGACATTTTAGTGTCTATATTTTGTATCACAATCATTAGAGCATATTACATTGTCTAGCATAGTCCTTTGTTTACTGTTCCTTCAACATAATAAGTCATATAAGCTGTAAACAGAGAAGTTAGCTCTGCACTTCTTCTTCTCTGTAAGAGCAGTCCCCAGGTTCCATGTAAAGGGTAATACTTACCAAACAAAGTTCACATCAAAGAATGGGGGAAGTTTTGGTCAGATTTCTTCTTTTCAAAGAAAATGTAAGACCTTAAAATAAGGTAGCAAGAGATGAACAGCATCGTGATGAATGCACTGTGTGGACATCACTGGGTTGTTTTTTACCGTCTTCCTCTCCCTTGAACAAATAACAATTACCCAGATTAACAATACCTCTTCTCAACCTAGAAGTGTGGATTCTAATACCTACATTGTGATGTTCCCAGATGTGCATGGTTTATGCTTGAACTGTGCTCAAAATATTCAATATGCTCTCAAGTTAGTAACAATAACACAGTAATGCAGAAACACACAATGGGCAGCCTGATATAATGTAACATTGAGCAGCGGCAAATGTATGGGTAAATCTAAAAAATGTATTCTGGAAACCAATTTTCGTTGATTGCACTGTAAAAATAGAAAGACTCAAAACACCATAATTGTGTAATGAAACCATGAATAGTACAGTGGAGGCTCCTCAGAGGAGGAAGGGACTATGCTAAATATATTCACATGTCAAAAAAAAAACTTTATTAAAACACCTGAACTGACATGAATCTAGTACTGAAAGCATAAGCTACAGCTACAGTGGGGCAAAAAGTATTTAGTCAGCCACCAATTGTGCAAGTTCTCCCACTTAAAAAGATGAGAGAGGCCTGTAATTTTTATCATAGGTACACTTCAACTATGACAGACAAAATGAGAAGAAAAAAATATCCAGAAAATCACATTGTAGGATTTTTAATACATTTATTTGCAAATTATGGTGGAAAATAAGTATTTGGTCACCTACAAACAAGCAAGATTTCTGGCTCTCACAGACCTGTAACTTCTTCTTTAAGAGGCTCCTCTGTCTTCCACTCGTTACCTGTATTAATGGCAGCTGTTTGAACTTGTTATCAGTATAAAAGACACCTGTCCACAACCTCCGGGTTTCATCCACAACTGGCCGTTAGATGGCCGATCAGGACCTGAGAGCCCGGTCCGCTCTTCTTAAGACCCCATCCAGGTATCGGTGACAGGCGAACCGCCACCAGACCCTGGCTCCCCGCTATCATCTCGAGCAGAGGGTATGGCTCTCCATTCGGGATCTGCTCCTCCAGTTGGTGTCCTGTAAACTGTCCCCCCGCTTTATCAGCCCATTCCTCATCTCTAAAATCCTTAGCCCCACTGCTATTCATCTTCTTTTGCCCAGCACCCTTCATATATATCCCTCTTGCCATGTGTCTTGGTTTAAACCTTTTGTCTCACAGCCCTTTGTCTCCTGTTTCTTGTTTTCTAGTCTTCCCGGTTCCGACCATTCTGCCTGTCCTGACCCCTTTTGATTTTATTGCCACCAGGGCCCGCAGGTGTAACTGTTAAATTGCTTGCTGACTGTACATTGTACTGAATGTTTGTAGCGGATTTACTATGGTATGAAGATTTGATTTAGAATTGTTTTTCACCTGGTCACAGACAGCTGTTGTGTTGTGTAATGAAGTACACAAGCAAAGGGAAAAGGTGAGAGGAGGAGAACACATAGAAGCGAGAATTAATTATACAACAAGCAAAGTGATCATGCTGTTTGTATTTGGCTGCTATGAAAGTAAACTTTGTCTATTGAGTCCACCTATTCTGTTTAAAAACGTTTCTTAAAAGGAAGCAAATAGAATGAAAAGGGGATAAACATACCTGAATTTGTCCAATAGAAACCCTTGTTTGCAGCTGTTGGACTAATGATTGCAAGAGTGAGCAATGTGGTATTGAATGGTATTGAATGTGTCACTGTCACCTTGATTACTAAAAAATGTCTCTCGACCTGTTCACATGCGTTATAAACTTTAATTCATAGGCTAGGTTGTAGAAATGTCATTGTGAGTATAGGGTAAATTCGAGTAGCATGTAGTAGCCTAAACCTATCAATGTTACATTGAGCTGGGTGAATAGAATATGAATGACAGTCATCCAATATGCTGTAATATAAATAAGGTCCCATGGCAAAATGTGTAAAATTGCAGGACATTTTTAAAGTTGTCTCTGCGGCCAAGGGGACGTCTTAAATGTTTAAACTTTGCCAAGGCTGCTGAAAGAAAATGCTATTGGAAAAACTGCAGAGCATGTTTAAAACAAATACAATATGTAAAAACACCACTGGAGATACAACTCACCACCATAACTGGGCCTCTGCTCTAGACATTTTGTTTGCATCCCTGTTGTGCTATCTTTCTCAGCTGTCACTCTGTGCTACTTCTTGTTCCCTGTCTGTCGATCCCCATTTATAACTGGTACTAATATACGTCCTTTGTCCTGATCTTGTCCATATTTTGATTGTACCCACATTTTTAGACCGATGTAGATGATTAAAATACGTATTGTGATCTGACTGAGATCAGATCTTTCTGACAAGCTCCGCCCGGTAGCTGGTCAGGTGGCACCATTGACTTATGGTATCCATATGTGTCTTAAAGTAGATATCAGTAGAGTCAGCCAAAAGCAAGTTGCAGTAGCGCTCAGCCAAAAGCGAGTTACTGTAGTCCAGATGGGAGATGACAAGTGCCTGGAATAGGACCTGTGCTGCTTCCTGTGTGAGGTAGGGTCGTATTTTACGAATGTTGTAGAGCATGAACCTGCAGGAGTGAGTCACTGCTTTGATGTTTGCAGAGAATGACAGGGTGTTGTCCAGGGTCACACTCTGTGAAGGCAACACTGGAGTTATCAACTTTATTGGAGATGTCTTTGAGCGGGCAGGCCATCCCTGGGAGGAAGATAAGTTCCGTCTTGTCGAGGTTGAGCTTGTGGTGGTGTGCTGACATTTAAGTTGAGACATCTGCGAGGTACGCAGAGATGTGTAACCACCTGGGTGTCAGAAGGGGAGAAGGAGAAAAGTAGTTGAGTGTCATCTGCATAGCAATGATAGGAGAGACCATGTGAGGATATGATGGAGCTGAGTGACTTAGTGTATAGAGATAAGAGGAGAGGGCATAGAACCGAGCCCTGGGGGACACCAGTAGTGAGAGTACGTTTGGCAGTCACAGATCCTCTCTATGCCACCTGGCTTGCCAGGTAGGATGCAATCCAAGAATGTGCAGAGCCTGAGACGCCCAGCCCTGACAAGGTGAAGAGAAGGATCTGATGGTTCACGGAGTCAAAGGCAGCAGATAGATCTAGGAGGATAAGTACAGAGGAGAGAGAGTCAGCTTTGGCAGTGCGGAGAGCCTCCCTGACACAGAGAAGAGCAGTCTCGTTTGAGTGACCCGTCTTGAAGCCTGACTGGTTAGGGTCAAGAAGATTGTTCCGAGAGAGATAACAAGAAAGTTGATCAGCGACAGCACGCTTAAGTGTTTTGGAAAGAAAAGAAAGAAGGGATACAGATCTATAGTTTTTGACGTCAGATGAGTCGATTGTTGGTTTCTTGAGGAGGGGAGCAACTCGGGCCATTTTGAAGTCAGAGGGATGAGTTGATGAAGGAAGTGAGGAATGAGAGAAGGTCTCCAGAGATGGTCTGGAGAAGGGAGGAGTGGATGGGGTCAAGAGGGCAGGTTGTCGGGCGGCCAGACCTCACTAGTCGCAGAATATCATCTGGAGAGAGAATGGAGAAAGAGGTCAAGGTGTAGGGTAGTTCTGTGTGAGTGAGACCAGTGGATTCAATAGGCTAAGTGAATGAGTAGCGGATGTTGTCAACCTTCTTTTCAAAGTGATTGACAAAGTCATCTGCAAAGAGGGAGGGGAAGGGGGTGGAGGATTGTGGAGGGAGAAGAAGGTTGAAAGGAGTTAGAGACAGAAGCTTGAAATTTAGAGTGGTAGGCTTTAGCATCGGATACAGAGGAAGAGAAGTTAGAGGGGATGGCGTGAAACGAAAATAGGTCCCCCGGAAGTTTAGTTTTCCTCCATTTTTGCTCAGCTACCCACGGCCCTGTTCTGTAAGCTTGCAATGAGTCATTCAGCCACGGAGCAGGAGGGGAGGGTCAAGCCTGCAGGGAGGAAATGGGACAGTGCAAGTCATAGGATGCGGAAAGGAAGGAGAGTAGGGTCAAAGAGGCAGGATCAGGAGACAGACGGGACAGACGGGAGAAGGATTTCGCAGAAGGGAGAGATGATAGGATAGAAGAGGAGAGAGTAGTGGGAGAGAGATTGCGATGGTGCATGACCATCTGAGTAGGGGATGAGTGGTTAGGGATGGAGGAAAGGGAGACAGAAAAATAAACAAAGTAGTGATCATAGACCTGGAAGCAGCCTCTAGTAAAGATGAGGTCAAGTGCATTGCCTGCCTTGTGAATTGGAGGGGATTGGGAAAGGATGAGGTCAAAAGAGGCAAGGAGGGGAAAGAGAGAGTTGGAAATAAATTCATCCAAGGCAGTTGTCGGGAGGTTGAAATCGAAGAGCGGTACCAATCACATCAGATATTTTCACATCAGATCTTTTCAGAGCTGATCTTATTGGTCAAAAGACCAAATAGTGAAAAAAAATATCAGAATTGGGCTGACTGTCTAAACGTAACCTTAGATATATTTTAATACCATGTGTAGACGGATTTCTGAAAATGTGGGCACAACCAGAATGTGGACAAGATCAGGACACAGGACGCTTGTTTGTGTAGATATAAACGGGTATTCTGTCTGCTTAAATCTTATCCTTTATAAAAGCCAAGCAAACGACTTAGGATATATTGCAATCCAATGCCTGTTATATGTGTTCCCTTCCCAGGTCTCCAGATTAATAGTTTCCCCTGGTGTCACTGGTGCCACTAACTTTTACAGTTGCTGGCACCACAACCAAATCATGAGTAATCATCTTATAAAGTAATTCATAGTGCTGTATTAAGAAGTATAATACATTGACTACTGAGGTATTCAAAAAAAACTGTATGGTTTTTCATCTAACACATCCATGCAGGATTTTTTTCTGCAACCTAATGCAGTGATTGTCAATCATTTTGGGTTGGAAATTAGACAATAGTTGCTGTATTTTACTGCTAAAATAGGACTACTTTTTTTTTCAATAGAGATGAATTACATATTCATGTACATTAAATAATATAATATGCTAATTAATTTGGGCTTCAACACCTGATGAAGTGGAAACAAAACACGAGATCGTAACTCTACATATAATACCCACTGCTAGTAACCATGTATACAACAGTAAATTATGTATTATTGTAGTTGTAGACTCATGAGACATATAGGCCTATGCCCTCGCAATGGCTGTTGTGCATTTTGTGGTCTGCCGTTCCATATCTTAAAGCCTTATCAAATATATTTTGTTAAATAGTTGCGATTGAGGTGAATATTCAGAGTTGAGAAATAAAAACCTACAGGGACAAGGGGTGAAGTTTTTCCCACAATGGCATTTTGAAATCAGAAATCATTTTTCTATCAAGCGCATGGGGGGACAGGAGAGTGGCTCGCTCATCACAGCAGCAGGCCCCAGCGAGGGCACAGGCACACGGGCAGGGCAGACATTAAAAGTAGGAAGTTTTGAGTGAGGTGACAAAGTAGAATTTTCTATTTTTATGCGTATAGGCACCCTTTCCGTTTTTTACGATCCATGATCTTGGCTGTCTAACTGATGAGAGTCGGAGCAGAGCAGATGGGTATCCTACGAAGTATGCTTGATCTACTCAGGATTTTCTGAAGCTACCCAGCTTCAGTCAGCTTCACAGTTTAAAATGCATTCTGTCATTAGTAACTGTGTAATGTGATATACAGTATTTTAACATTAATATTTTTTACCACAAAAACATTTGATTCATAAAATATTAAATCAGTCGTCATCCTCAAATGAACGGGATGATGACACAATCTTTGCAAGAGGGAGGGAATCTGATTTCATTGGTCCTCAACTCATGGCTCAGTAATTTCATTCAAGGTGAGTGGACTTAGCTGTCAGTTAGCCTGCCCCTGAGCAGGTTAGTTCTGAAGGATTCGTTGCCGTAGAAATTTACCTCGCTAAAAGGAGAAGCACTTTCGTATGAACGGTTATGACGAGTCAAACTTAGAGTTGACCAAAGTTACAATACCTCTCTAACTCCTCAAATCTGCTTCGTAAAGTATTTTTACTGATGTCGCGTTTGACTTTAAACGTGAGGTTGCGTGACCTCAGCTCATCCTATCAGGACACCATCTTGGTAGGGCCCACTGATCAGACAAAGGCTGATTTATAGATTGTCTTATTCATTGTTTTATTTTTATATACAGTATATAAAAAAAATATTGAGGTGTGTTTCAATTTCGACCAGCCCACTCCACTATAAAATGGTCCTGCCCATCTGGCATATCAGAATTACCAGATGGCCAATCCGCCCGTGGTGGTGTTACAACACACCATGTACTGTTTGATAACATTTCAGGGTGATTAAATATTGTGTTTCAATATTCCAGCAAAATGTGGGTTTTGTTTAGTGTTGGTGGTAGCTCAGTTACAAAGCATTTCATTTTAACAGGCCGTCATTGTAAATAAGAATTTGTTCTTAACTAACTTGCCTAGTTAATTAAAGGTTAAATAAATAAGTAAATAAAAATAAACAGTGTGGACAAAGAAATGGCCTACACCTGGTATAGAAATGCAAATATATTGATTGCTGATGAAATCACCACTCGTGATCAATCAAATTAAACATTATTTTCACAATTCCAGGCAAACTTTAACGAAGAACACATTAAAATAAATTATAAGCATTGTCTCTCTCACTCTGATACCCTGAAAATAGAATATTTGCTCAGCCAAGCACACACACACACACACACACACACACACACACAAACACCCTCCCCATACACACACACACAAACACATCCGCACACACACATACTGATTCTCTGAATATAGAATATTTGGCTCACGCATGCACACAGACACACATCATAGTCTCTGTTCTTCAAGCAGATAAAAGACAGATCAAACACAGCAGCAGCAATTGAAACCACAATACTGAGAACTCCTGCATGGACAGGTTCCGCTGGCTCAGCACACCAGTCAAAAGCACAGTACAAGTGCTACACTTAAAAACACCTTTTTCCTGTCTTCGGATTTGGAAAAACAACACAGAGCAGGATGGATTCAATCAAATATGCCAAGTAGCAATGTTTATGCAGTGCCCTTGTTTACATACCACTTACAGCACACTGATATTCAACTACATTCTACTCACCATATGGTAGCCTAGTGGTTGCCTAGTGGTTAGAGCGTTGGGCTAGTAACCGAAATGTTGCATGTTCAAATCCCCGAGCTGACAAGGTACAAATCTGTTGTTCTACCCCTGAACAAGGCAGTTAACCCACTGTTCCTAGGCTGTCATTGAAAATAAGAATCAGTTTGTAACGGTTCTCTTGTTGTGAAGTAGAGGCGGACCAAAACGCAGCGTGGTGGTTGTTCATTGTATTTTAATGAAGACACTATACATGAACAAACTAACGAAAACAAGAAACGTGAGAACTCAAAACAGCCCGATCTGGTGCAAACACAAAGACAGGAACAATCACCCACAAACACACAGTGAAACCCAGGCTACCTAAGTATGATTCTCAATCAGAGACAACTAATGACACCTGCCTCTGATTGAGAACCATACTAGGCCGAAAACATAGAAATGCCCCAAAACATAGAAAAACAAACATAGACTGCCCACCCAACTCACGCCCTGACCTTACTAACTACATACAAAACAAAGGAAATAGAGGTCAGAACGTGACAGTACCCCCCCCCCCCAAAGGTGCGGACTCCGGCCGCAAAACCTTGACCTATAGGGGAGGGTCTGGGTGGGCGTCTGTCCGCGGTGGCGGCTCTGGCGCGGGACGCGGACCCCACTTCACCATTGTCTTAGTCCGCCTTATTGTCCGCCTCCCTGGCTTACTCACCATGGCCACCCCTCTCAATGACCCCACTGGACAGAGGGGCTGCTCGGGACAGAGGGGCAGCTCGGGACAGAGGTGAAGCAGCTGCTCGGGACAGAGGGGCAGCTGCTCGGGACAGAGGGGCGATAGCAGCTCGGGACAGAGGGGCGATAGCAGCTCGGGACAGAGGGGCGATAGCAGCTCGGGACAGAGGGGCGATAGCAGCTCGGGACAGAGGGGCGATAGCAGCTCGGGACAGAGGGGCGATAGCTGCTCGGGACAGAGGAGGGACAGCTGCTCGGGACAGAGGGACAGCTGCTCGGGACAGAGGGACAGCTGCTCGGGACAGAGGGACAGCTGCTCGGGACAGAGGGACAGCTGCTCGGGACAGAGGGACAGCTGCTCGGGACAGAGGGACAGCTGCTCGGGACAGAGGGACAGCTGCTCGGGACAGAGGGGCGGCAGCAGCTTGGGACAGAGGGGCGACAGCTGCTCTGGACAGAGGGGCAGCTGCTCGGGCGGCCCCTGGCTGACTGACGGCACTGGCGGCCCCTGGCTTACTGGCGGCCCCTGGCTGACTGGCGGCCCCTGGCTTACTGGCGGCACTGGCGGCCCCTGGCTGACTGGCGGCACTGGCGGCCCCTGGCTGACTGGCGGCACTGGCGGCCCCTGGCTGACTGGCGGCACTGGCGGCCCCTGGCTGACGGGCGGCACTGGCGGCCCCTGGCTGACGGGCGGCACTGGCGGCCCCTGGCTGACGGGCGGCACTGGCGGCTCCTGGCAGACGGGCGGCACTGGCGGCTCCTGGCAGACGGGCGGCACTGGCGGCTCCTGGCAGACGGGCGGCACTGGCGGCTCCTGGCAGACGGGCAGCGCTGGGCAGACGGGCAGCACTGGCGGCGCTGGGCAGACGGGCAGCACTGGCGGCGCTGGGCAGACGGGGGCACTGGCGGCGCTGGGCAGACGGGCGGCGCTGGGCAGACGGGCGGCACTGGCGGCGCTGGGCAGACGGGCGGCACTGGCGGCGCTGGAGAGGAGGAAGGCTCTGGAACCGCCGGACTGACGGGCGGCACTGGCGGCGCTGGGCAGACGGGCGGCGTTGGCGGCGCTGGGCTGACAAACGGCACTGGCGGCGCTGGGCTGACGAGCGGCACTGGCGGCGCTGGAGAGGAGGAAGGCTCTGGAAGCGCCGGACTGAGTAGCTCTCGTAGCGCCGAACAGGCGGGAGACTCCGGCAGCGCTGGAGAGGAGGAAGGCTCTGGTAGCGCCGGAGAGGCGGGAGACTCCGGCAGCGCTGGAGAGGAGAGAGCCCCTGCAAGGATGGGCCGGAGAGACAGCCTGGTACGGGGAGCTGCCACCGGAGGGCTGGTGCGTGGAGGTGGTGACGGATAGACCGGGCCGTGCAGGCGCACTGGAGCTCTTGAGCACCGAGCCTGCCCAACCTTACCCGTTTGAATGGTCCCGGTCGCCCTGCCAGTGCGGCGAGGTGGAATAGCCCGCACTGGGCTATGCAGGCGAACCGGGGACACCGTGCGCAAGGCTGGTGCCATGTAAGCCGGCCCAAGGAGACGCACTGGAGACCAGATGCGTAGAGCCGGCTTCATGGCACTTGGCTCGATGCCCACTCTAGCCCGGCCGATACGCGGAGCTGGAATGTACCGCACCGGGCTGTGCACCCGCACTGGGGACACCGTGCGCTCCACAGCATAACACGGTGCCTGCCCGGTCTCTCTAGCCCCCCGGTAACCACAGGAAGTTGGCTCAGGTCTCCTACCTGGCGTAGCCATACTCCCTGTTAGCCCCCCCCCAAGAAATTTTTGGGGCTGACTCCCGGGCTTCCTTGCCAACCGTGTTCCCTCATATCGCCGGCTCCTCTCTCCGGCTGCCTCTGCTCTCCTCGCTGCCTCCACCTGTTCCCATGGAAGGTGATCCTTTCCCGCCAGGATCTCCTCCCATGTGTAGCAACCCTTGCCGTCCAACACATCATCCCAAGTCCATTCCTCCTTGTGCCGCTGTTGCCCGTTACCACGCCGCTTGGTCCTGTTGCGGTGGGTGATTCTGTAACGGTTCTCTTGTTGGGAAGTAGAGGCGGACCAAAACGCAGCGTGGTGGTTGTTCATTGTATTTTAATGAAGACACTATACATGAACAAACTAACGAAAACAAGAAACGTGAGAACTCAAAACAGCCCGATCTGGTGCAAACACAAAGACAGGAACAATCACCCACAAACACACAGTGAAACCCAGGCTACCTAAGTATGATTCTCAATCAGAGACAACTAATGACACCTGCCTCTGATTGAGAACCATACTAGGCCGAAAACATAGAAATGCCCCAAAACATAGAAAAACAAACATAGACTGCCCACCCAACTCACGCCCTGACCATACTAACTACATACAAAACAAAGGAAATAGAGGTCAGAACGTGACACAGTTCTTAATTAACTGACTTGCCTAGTTAAATAAAAGGTTCAAATAAAATAAAAAAAATGTATTAAAAAAACTCAGTAGCCAGTTTATTAGGTACACCCATCTAGTACTGGGTCAAACCTCCCTTTGCCTCCAGAACATACTGAATTATTTGGGACATGGAAACATTGCTCAATTGGTAACAAGGGACCTAACATGTGCCAGGAAAACATTACCTACACCATGACACATTCACCAACGCCACCAGCCTGTACCGTTGACACCAGTCAAGATTTCACACCATTCAATGTAAAGCCTGGATATTGTCGTGCGTGAAAAGCTCAGGAGTCCCCGCCTTTTCTGAGATACTGGAACCGGCGCGCCTGACACCTACCACACTCAAAGTCGCTTAGGTCAGTTACTATACGCCCATTCTCACGTTCCATCGAATAGTAACTGAATGCCTCGATACCTGTCTGTTTGCTTTATAAAACACTATACATATTACATTTTGTGGACACACCTTCAAATTAGTGGATTCAGCTGTTTCAGCCACACCCCTTGCTGACAGGTGACGCTCATCGAAAGTGGCAGGGCTTCCAAACTATTATGGACTACAAAGGGAAGCCCAGCCGCAAGCTGCCCAGTGACACAAGCCTATAAGACGAGCTAAATTACTTCTATGCGCGCTTCGAGGCAAGCAACACTGAAGCATGCACCAGCTGTCCCAGACGACTGTGTGATCACGCACGCCATAGCCGATGTGAGCAAGACCTTTAAACAGTCCAACATTCACAAGGTCGCAGGGCCAGATGGATTACCAGGATGTGTATTCCAAGCAACTGGCAGGAGTCTTCACTGACATTTTCAACCTGTCCCTGGACCGAATTGGTAATACCTACATCTTTCAAGCAGACCACCATAGTCCCTGTGCCCAAGAACAACCTGCCTAAATTACTACTGAGCCATAGCACTCACGTCCTTAACCATGAAGTGCTTTGTAAGGCTGATCATGGCTCACATCAATACCATCATCCCAGAAACTCTGGACCCATTCCAATTTGCATACCGCCCCAACAGATCTACAGATGACGCAATCTCTATTGCACTCAACGCTGCCCTTTCCCACCTGGACAAAGGAAAACCTACAGTTGAAGTCGGAAGTTTACATACACTAAGGTTGAAGCCATTAAAACTTGTTTTTCAACCACTCCACAAATGATTTGTTAACAAACTATAGGTTTGGCAAGTCAGTTAGGACATCTACTTTGTGCATGACACAAGTAATTTTTCAAAAAATTGTTTACAAACAGATTATTTCACTAATAATTCACTCTATAACAATTCCAGTGGGTCAGAAGTTTACATACACTCAGTTGACTGTGTCTCTAAACAGCTTGGAAAATTCTAGGAAATTATGTCATGGCTGTCATGGCTTCTGTTAGGCTAATTGACATAATTTGAGTCAATCGGAGGTGTACCTGTGGATGTATTTCAAGGCCTACCTTCAAACTCTTTGCTTGACATCATGGGAAAATCAAAAGAAATCAGCCAAGACCTCAGAAAAAAATGGTTGGCCTCCACAAGTCTGGTTCATCCTTGGGAGCAATTTCCAAACAGCCAAAGGTACCACGTTTGTCTGTACAAACAATAGTACGCAAGTATTAACACCATGGGACAACGCAGCCATCATACCGCTCAGGATGGAGATGCATTCTGTCTCCTAGAGATGAACGTACTTTGGTGCAAAAGGTGAAAATCAATCCCAGAACAACAGCAAAGGACCATGTGAAGATGCTGGAGAAAACGGCTACAAAAGTTTCTATATCCACAGTAAAACGAGACCTATATCGACATAATGTGGAGATGTGGAAGTTAACCCAGGCCCTGCGTGTCCGCAGGCACTCTCATTTGTTGACTTCTGTAACCGTAAAAGTATTGGATTCATGCATGTTAACACCAGAAGCCTCCTCTCTAAGTTTGTTTTACTCACTGCTTTAGCACACTCCTCCAACCCTGATGTCCTTGCCGTGTCTGAATCCTGGTTTAGGAAGGCCACCAAAAATTCTTATATTTCCATACCCAACTACAACATTGTACATGAAGATAGAACTGCCAAAGGGGGAGGAGTCGCAATCTACTCCAGTGATAGCCTGCAAAGTTCTGTCATACTTTCCAGGTCTATGCCCAAACAGTTCAAGCTTCACATTTTTTAAATTAATCTCTCCAGAAATAAGTCTCTCACTGTTGCCACCTGTTATAGACCCCCCTCAGCTCCCAGCTGTGCCCTGGACACCATATGTGAAATGATTGCCCCCCATCTATCTTCAGAGTTTGTTCTGTTAGGTGACCTAAACTGGAATATGCTTAACACCCCGGCAGTCCTACAATCTAAGCTAAATTGTTACGGTTCTCGTTTGTGGAATGACCGGACCAAGGTGCAGCGTGGTAGGCGTACATCGTTCTTTTCATTGATGACATCAAAAGCAAAATAACAACGACAAAAACGAAAGCGCACAGTTCTGTAAGTCAAAATAAACTATACATAAACTATACAGAAAACAAATAATTACCCACAACATTAGGTGGGAAAAAGGCTGCCTAAGTATTATTCCCAATCAGAGACAACGATAAACAGCTGCCTCTGATTGGGACCACACTCAGCAAAAAACAAAAAAATAGAAAACATAGAATGCCCACCCAAATCACACCCTGACCTAACCAAATAGAGAAATAAAACATCTCTCTAAGGTCAGGGCGTGACATAGATGCCCTCAATCTCACACAAATTATCAATGAACACACCAGGTACAACCCTAAATCCATAAACACGGGCACCCTCATAGATATTATTCTGACCAATTTGCCCTCCAAATACACCTCTGCTGATTTCAATCAGGATCTCAGCGATCACTGCCTCATTAATTGAATCCGCTAGGGTCCACGGTCAAACGACCACCCCTCATCACTGTCAAACTCTCCCTAAAACACTTCTGCAAGCAGGCCTTTCTAATCGACCTGGCCCGGGTATCCTGAAAGGATATTGACGTCATCCCGCCAGTCAAGGATGCTTGATTGTTCTTTAAAATGATTTCCCTCACCATCTTAAATAAGCATGCCTCTTTCAAAAAATGTAGGACTAAGAACAGATATAGCCCTTGGTTCACTCCAGACCTGACTGCCCTCGACCAGCACAAAAACATCCTGTGGCGGACTGCACTATCATCGAATAGTCCCCGCAATATGCAACTTTTCAGGGAAGTCAGGAACCAATACACGCAGTCAGTCAGGAAAGCAAAGGCTAGCTTAGAAATGTGCATCCTGTAGTTCTAACTCCAAAAATATTTTGGGATACTGTAAAGTCCATGGAGAATAAGAGCACCTCCTCCCAGCAGCCCACTGCACTGAGGCTTGGCCATAATGACTGCCATAATGACCGTCATTATGTTTGGAGGAAAAGGGGGAGGCTTGCAAGCCGAGAACACCATCCCAACCGTGAAGCACGGGGGTGGCAGAATCTAGTTGTGGGGGTGCTTTGCTGCAGGAGGGACTGGTGCACTTCACAAAATAGATGGCATCATGAGGCAGGAATTTTTTGTGGATTTATTGAAGCAACATCTCAAGACATCAGTCAGGAATTTAAAGCATGGTCGCAAATGGGTCTTCAAAATGGACAATGACCTCAAAAATACTTCCAAAGTTGTGGCAAAATGGCTTAAGGACAACAAAGCCATCACAAAGCCCTATCCTCAATCCTATAGAAAATTGTGGGCAGAACTGAGAAAGCATGTGTGAGCAAGGAGGCCTACAAATCTGACTCAGTTACACCAGCTCTGTCAGGAGGAATGGGCCAAAATTCACCCAAATTCTTGTAGGAGGCTTGTGGAACACTACCCCAAACATTTGACCCAGGTTAAACAATTTAAAGGCAATGCTACCAAATACTAATTGAGTGTATGTAAACTTCTGACACACTGGGAATGTGGTGAAAGAAATAAAAGCTGAAATAAATCATTCTGTACTATTATTCTGACATATCACATTCTTAAAATAATGTGGTGATCCTATCTGACCTAAGACAGGATTTTTTTAATTTAGATTAAATGTCAGGAATTGTGAAAAACTGAGTTTAAATGTATTTTGCTAAGATGTATGTAAACGTCCGACTTCAACTGTATCTGTCTGCTTCTCAGTTTGTTCCCTGTGTCAGCATTGATGTTGTTATTTTTCCCGTCCATACGCTGGCACTCCAACCTGATCCCCTGTATTGGCGTCTTCTCTTCATGCTAATGACAGGGATCTGGGCCTGGTCAGGTATCTCGGGTAAATCCTTTTCTTCCGACTAGTTAAAGACTAAATCATAGTCCAGTTCAAGGTGAGTAAGCGCTGTTCTGATATTCAGAAGCTCTTTTCGGTCATAAGAGACGGTGGCAGAGACATTATAAAGACACCTGTTTTTGTTACTGTGATTACTGGAATATTTTCTGAATGTCATTTTAGATCGTGTTGTACGGTCTTTTGAACCACGAATCGACACACAGTAAATCCGTATGTATTATGATTCATATTTACAATAAAAGTGACTACAAAATAACACAATACATTATTTACCATTCATTTCTATTGGCAACAATTAATCTGAAACACAACCAAAACGAACTGCAAATGCATCCAACAAGTTTGTAGCTTGAAGTAGTCATTGACTGCTAGGAATATGGGACCAAATACAAAAATTTTTACGCCTTTATTTATAAGACTCTTTAGGGGTGAGAAAAAAAACTTGTTAAATAAAATCTCTTTCTATGAACAATTGTATTAGTATAAAATAATATAATTTTGGAGCTTAGTATTTGAATACAGTCAATATTGCTAATCTTTATCAAGGGTGTCAATAATCTCAGACTCCACTGTATATACAGTATACTGCTTAATAAATATTTCACATGTATGATCCAGTGCTGGGGGCATTTCACCATTCACACTGCTGTCTGTGGTAATAGAAGGAGGCACTTCCGGTGCACTTTAATTCATGTCACAAAGTAGAGTACAGCATCAGGGAGTCCTAGTAGTTGTACGATGGAACCCACTACATAATGTATTATTGAAAGACTTGAAAGCCACCATTGATGAATTATAAACGTAAATGTTTTTAACTTTTCACATGATACAGTAATATATTTATTCCTTGTCAATCTCTTGACATTTCTGCTCATCTGTAGCCATGGGAAATAGGATCATATGCTTTTGAAAGTCGTTTTATATTACATTCTGCAATCAGTGATTTGATAGTTCATAGACAGAATTTATGTTTAGTACTGCGGTAATTGTAGTTTATATGAATATTAATAAGATATGCGAGAAGATATGTCTCAATATTCTGTCTCAGAATGAATCACTAGCTTATATGAATATTAATAAGCTATGTGAGAAGACATCGCAATATTCTGTCTCAGTATGAATCACTAGCTTATATGAATATTAATAAGCTATGTGAGAAGATATGTCTAAATATTCTGTCTCAGTATGAATCACAAGAACACTTTAAAATCTTAAAATACACCCACACAAAAATATGAACTTTCCTTGCAGTATGAAATTATCAATGCTACAGTAGGGAAACAAACTTCTTGAGAGATTGTATTCCTCATGAAAATATCAATAACATTTTCTTCTGGAATATTTAATAAAGCTCTTTGAACATCTGTGAACATCTGAGGGGTCATCATGCTCAACAAGCTCTCACAGACTAGTCTCACTGCAGAATCAGACATCCAAACCCTTGTTCATACACATCAAATTTCGAAGGTTAAATTTAGGCATTACTTCCAAATGGTTAAGTTTAAAGGTTTATTTAGGGTTTAAACAAAAACTCCTCCAATGTTAAGTTTAGACATTCATTCAGAATGTTTAAGCTTAGGGCTAGGTGTCCCACCAGAGGGACACCTGTCAACAACTTCCAGTGAAATTGGAGGGCACAGATTCAAATAAATAATCATAAATAATTATGGATATTTGTCACGGCTGATTTCCACCTCTTCGTCTGAAGAGCAGGGATCGGACCAAAATGCAGCGTGGTAAGTGTCCATAGTTGTTTTTAATGAAATAAACTGAAACACTACAAAACAATAAACGAAACGTGAATAACCGAAACAAACACAGACACAGAAAATATCACCCACCAAGTACCCACAGAATATGGCTGCCTAAATATGGTTCCTAATCAGAGACAACGATAGACAGCTGCCTCTAATTGAGAACCAATCTAGGCAACCATAGACATACAATATACCTAGAAAGGAGACAGCCCCATAAACATACAAAACCCCTAGACAAGCCCAAAAACACATACATAACACATGTCACACCCTGACCTAACCAAAATAACAAGGAAAACAAAGAATACTAAGGTCAGGGTGTTACAGTACTCCCCCCCAAAGGTGCGGACTCCCGGCCGCACACCTAAACTTATAGGGGAGGGTTTGGGTGGGCGTCTGTCCATGGTGGAGGCTCTGGCGATGGACGTGGACCCCACCACACCATAGTCTTTGTCCTCTTTAGTCTCCTCCTAGGAACGGCGACCCTCACCGTCAACCTAGGATTGGTAACCCTACACAATGGCCCCACTGGACTAAGCAGCAGCTCCGGACTGAGGGGCAGCTCGGGACTGAGGGGCAGCTCAGGACTGAAGGGCAGCTCCGGACTGAAGGGCAGCTCCGGACTGGCTGACGACTCTGGAAGATCCTGCCTGACTGGCGGCTCTGACAGATCCTGGCTGACTGGTGGCTCTGGCAGACCCTGGCTGACTGGCGGCTCTGGCAGACCCTGGCTGACTGGCGGCTCTGGCGGATCCTGGCTGACTGGCGGCTCTGGCGGATCCTGGCTGACTGGCGGCTCTGGCGGCTCCTTGTAGACTGGCGGCTCAGGCGGCTCCTTGCAGACTGGCGGCTCTGGCGGCTCCTTGCAGACTGGCGGCTCCTTACAGACTGGCGGCTCTGGCGGCTCCTTGCAGACTGGCGGCTCTGGCGACTCCTTGCAGACTGGCGGCTCTGGCGGCTCCTTGCAGACTGGCGGTTCTGGACAGGTGGGAGACTCTAGCAGCTCTGGACAGGCGGGAGAGTCTAGCAGCTCTGGACAGGTGGGAGAGTCTAGCAGCTCTGGACAGGCGGGAGACTATTAGCAGCTCTGGAGAGACGGGAGAATCTGACGGCGCTGGAGAGGAGGAAGGCTCTAGCAGCACTGGACAGGCGAGGCGCACTGTAGGCCTGGTGCGTGGTGCCGGCACTGGTGGTACTGGGCCGAGTACACACACCTCAGGGCGAGTGCGGGGAGGAGGAAGAGAAGACTCCCGGCCGCACACCTAAACTTATAGGGGAGGGTTTGGGTGGGCGTCTGTCCATGGTGGAGGCTCTGGCGATGGACGTGGACCCCACCACACCATAGTCTTTGTCCTCTTTAGTCTCCTCCTAGGAACGGCGACCCTCACCGTCAACCTAGGATTGGTAACCCTACACAATGGCCCCACTGGACTAAGCAGCAGCTCCGGACTGAGGGGCAGCTCGGGACTGAGGGGCAGCTCAGGACTGAAGGGCAGCTCCGGACTGAAGGGCAGCTCCGGACTGGCTGACGACTCTGGAAGATCCTGCCTGACTGGCGGCTCTGACAGATCCTGGCTGACTGGTGGCTCTGGCAGACCCTGGCTGACTGGCGGCTCTGGCAGACCCTGGCTGACTGGCGGCTCTGGCGGATCCTGGCTGACTGGCGGCTCTGGCGGATCCTGGCTGACTGGCGGCTCTGGCGGCTCCTTGTAGACTGGCGGCTCAGGCGGCTCCTTGCAGACTGGCGGCTCTGGCGGCTCCTTGCAGACTGGCGGCTCCTTACAGACTGGCGGCTCTGGCGGCTCCTTGCAGACTGGCGGCTCTGGCGACTCCTTGCAGACTGGCGGCTCTGGCGGCTCCTTGCAGACTGGCGGTTCTGGACAGGTGGGAGACTCTAGCAGCTCTGGACAGGCGGGAGAGTCTAGCAGCTCTGGACAGGTGGGAGAGTCTAGCAGCTCTGGACAGGCGGGAGACTATTAGCAGCTCTGGAGAGACGGGAGAATCTGACGGCGCTGGAGAGGAGGAAGGCTCTAGCAGCACTGGACAGGCGAGGCGCACTGTAGGCCTGGTGCGTGGTGCCGGCACTGGTGGTACTGGGCCGAGTACACACACCTCAGGGCGAGTGCGGGGAGGAGGAAGAGGGAGTATTGGGCTCTGGACACGCACAGGTAGCCTGGTGCGGGGTGCTGCTACCGGAGGACTGGTGCGTGTAGGTGGCACTGGATAGACCGGACCGTGCAGGCGCACTGGAGCTCTTGAGCACCGAGCCTGCCCAACCTTACCTGGTTGAATGCTCCTGGTCGCCCTGCCAATGCCGCATGGTGGAATAGCCCGCACTGGGCTGTGCTGGCTAACCGGGGACACCATGCGTAAGGCTGGTGCCATGTATGCCGGCCCAAGGAGACGCACTGGAGACCAGATGCGTAGAGCCTGTTTCATGGTACCTGGCTCGATGCCCACTCTAGCCCGGCCGATACGAGGAGCTGGTATGTACCGCACTGGGCTATGCACCCGCACTAGGGACACCGTGCATAACACGGTGCCTGCCCGGTCACTCTCGCTCTCCGGTAAGCACAGGAAGTTGGCGCAGGTCTCCTACCTTTTTGGGGCTGACTGTCAGGCTTGCATCCGCGCCGCCGTTCTGCCTCCTCATACGAGCGCCTCTCCACATTCGCTGCCTCCAGCTCCGCTTTGGGGCGGCGATATTCCCCTGGCTGTGCCCAGGGTCCTTTTCCGTCCAGGATATCCTCCCAACTCCACTTCTCTATATATTGCTGCCTCTCCTGCTGCTGCTTCTCCTGCTGCTGTTTACCACGCCTCTTGGTCCTTGGTTGGTGGGTGATTCTGTCACGGCTGATTTCCTCCTCTTCGTCTGAAGGGATCGGACCAAAATGCAGCGTGGTAAGTGTCTATGGATGTTTTTAAAGAAATAAACCGAAACACTACAAAACAATAAACAAAATGTGAATCACCGAAACAAACACAGACACGGAAACAATCACCCACAAAGTACCCACAGAATATGGCAGCCTAAATATGGTTCCCAATCAGAAACAACGATAGTGTCACACCCTGGTCTTAGTGTTCTGTGTTTTCTTTATTATTTTGGTTAGGCCAGGGTGTGACATGGGTTTATTATGTGGTGTATTTTGTCTTGGGGTTTTTCGTAGGTTTTGGGATTGTGGTTTAGTGGGGTTTTCTAGCATAGTCTATGGCTGTCTGGAGTGGTTCTCAATCAGAGGCAGGTGTTTATCGTTGTCTCTGATTGGGAACCATATTTAGGCAGCCATATTCTTTGAGTGTTTCGTGGGTGATTGTTCCTGTCTCTGTGTTTGTTTTGCACCAGTATAGGCTGTTAGGTTTTCGTGTTACGTTTCTTGTTTTTGTATTGTTCGTTTTTCATCATTATGTATGAAAATTACCACGTTGCATTTTGGTCCGCCTCTCCTTCGACGGAAGAAAACCCTAACAGATAGACAGCTGCCTCTAATTGAGAACCAATCTAGGCAACCATAGACATACAATATACCTAGAAAGGAGACAGCCCCATAAACATACAAAACCCCTAGACTAGACAAAAAACACATACATCACCCATGTCACACCCTGACCTAACCAAAATAACAAGGAAAACAAAGAATACTAAGGTCAGGGTGTGACAATATTAAACATCTAGGTACATACAAGTGTCTTATATTGGTTAAAAGCTTAAATTATTGTTAATCTAACTGCATTGTCCTATTTACAACAGGCTTTACAGCGAAAGAATGCCATGCGATTGTTTGAGGACGGCGCCCCACATCAAAATATTTTTCAACCAGCAAGGGTTTCCTAAAATCACAAATAGCGATTTAAATATTCACTTACTTTTTGAAAATCTTGCTCTGATTTGCAATCCAAAGGGTCCCAGCTATAACATGCATGGTCGTTTTGTTAGATAAAATCCTTCGTTATATTCCAAAAAGTCTGTTTAGTTGGCACCATCGATTTGAGTTATCCACTCATCCGACTAGTCTGACTTGTTAAAGAAAAAATCATAGGTGAGTAAGAACTGTTCTGATATCCAGAAGCTCTTTTCGGTCATAAGAGACGGTGGCAGAGACATTATAAAGACTCCTGTTTTTGTTACTGTGATTACTGGAATATTTTCTGAATGTGATTTTAGATCGTATTGTACGGTCTTTTGAACCACGAGTCGACACACAGTAAATCAGTATGTATTATGACTTACATTTACAATAAAAGTGACTCCAAAATAACACAATACATTATTTACCATTCATTTCTATTGGCAACAAATAATCTGAAACACAACCAAAACGAACTGCGAATGCATCCAACAAGTTTGTAGAGTCACAAGCTTGAAGTAGTCATTAAGTGCTAGGAATATGGGACCAAATACTAGACTCTTTAGGGGTGAGAAAAAAAATATTTGTTAAATAAAATCTATTTCTATGAACAATTGTATTAGTGTAAAATAATATAATTTTGGAGCTTAGTATTTGAATACAGTCAATATTGCTAATCTTTATCAAGGGTGTCAATAATTTCAGACTCCACTGTATATACAGTATACTGCTTAATAAATATTTCACCTGTATGATCCAGTGCTGGGGGGCATTTCACCATTCACACTGCTGTCTGTTTAGTTGGCGCAATTTATTTGACTTATCCACTCGTTCAACATGCAGAGAAAGGAATCCAAAAACTACCTCTAAACTTTGTTAAAACATGTCAAAATGTGTTTCTAATAAACCCTCAGGTACCCTAAAATGTAATTAAAATATAATATTTCATACGGAAAGAAGTATGTTCAATAGGAAAGTAAAATGCACGCACAGACTGTGCACGCACAGACTGATTTCCACCTCTAGCTCCCTGTACCAAAACAAAAAATTCTTCCATGTTTGGGAAGAAACAAGCCTGAAACCTTGAGCAAAGACTGTTGACATCTGGTGGAAGCCATAGGAATTGCAAACTGGGAGCTGGAATTGCATATGCCCCATAGCTTTCCATTGTAAGAGCATGGGCTCTCAATAACAAAACATTCTGGTTGGTTTATCTTTGGATTTTCTCCTACCATATCAATTGTGTTATAGTCTCATACATTATTCTAACATTTCCACAAATTACAAAGTGTTTTCTATCCAATGGTACCAATTATATGCATATCCTGGCTTCTGGGCCTGAGTAACAGGCAGTTTACTTTGGGCACATCAGTCAGACAGGAAGTGGAGAAAAATAGACCCCTTAAAGGTATCACGACACAAGGCGAGACCCAGATGCATGTTTATTAATCCAAAAAGGGGTAGGCAATAGAAAGGTTGTGTACAGGCAAAAGGCAAAAAAACAGTTCAGAGTCCAATACGTACCGAAGGGCAGGCAGATTCAAGGTCAGGGCAGGCAGAACTTTCACGGACTAACAACCAACACAGGACTTCAAAGGAGCATAAGGCGGCGGTTCTGATTGTACATTTGCCTAAGAAACACTAAAGGATTATGGACCAGAAAAGGCAAGGCACTGGAGCTCACATATACCTCAAAAAACTATAAGGCTAGCAATAAAGCCAGCGTCTCTTGTACAATGGTGGATTACCATGACTGACACGAGTTGAACTTACGGGAGAAGAAACTTACGGGCCAATCCACTCCCTCCTCATCTTCCTGCAAGAGAACCGCACCCACCCCCACTATCTACCTCGAACTTTAAAGGTTTGTCAAAGTTGGGGGAGGCAAGCACTGGGGTACTACAAAGTAGCGCTTTGGCAGACTCAAAAGCATAGTTACATTCCTGGGACCACTTAAATGGTACTTTTAAGACTGAGCAGAGATGTAAGGGAGCTAATACCATCAGAAAATTCTAACAAAATGTACGATAGTACCCTACCATCCCCAGGAATCTGCGCAACTGGTGGCGAGTCGTGGGAGAAGGAAAAGCAACAATTGCTTCCACTTTGCCAGTAATTGGGCGTACTTGACCTCGTCCCACCTGCTTCCCCAAGTTAATCACAATAGCCTTCCCAAACTCACACTTGGCCAAATTGAGGGTTAAATAAACATTCTCCAACCGCTGAAACACCCTTTTCAAGGTGGCAAGATGATCAGACCAAGTAGACGAATGAATCACCACATCATCAAGATAAGCAATACAATTTGGCACATTCGCGAACACAATGTTAACTAGACGCTGAAAAGTAGCAGGTGCATTACACATTCCAAAGGGCATCACAGTGTATTGTATGAAGTTATCAGGCGTAACGAAAGCCGAGATGTCAGAAGCTTGAGAGGTCAGAGGCATCTGCCAATAACCTTTTAGCAAATCTAACTTACTAATGTCAGCAGCAGAGCCAATTCTATCAATGCCGTCATCTAAGCTAGGTAGAGGAAAATAATCAGATTTTGTAACAGAATTTACGCAACGATAGTCCATACATAAGCGGGATGCACCGTAAGGCTTAGGAACGAGAATACACAGGGAACTCCAGGAGCTGTTACTGGGTTTTGCCATGTCATTCTGTAAGAAATAAGCTACCTCAATTTTCATTACCTCCCTTTTCTTAGCGTTAACCCAGTACAGATGCTCACGTATAGGAGCAGCGTTCCCTACATCCACATTCAAAACATTTTGCGGACCCCACGGGGTGTCCAAATACAAGGTCAGCAGAGCTGAACCCTAAGGACTCTTACAGTGCCTTCCGAAAGTATTCGGCCCCCTTGAACTTTGCGACCTTTTGCCACATTTCAGGCTTCAAACATAAAGATATAAGAGCAAAAGGTGGCGCTACAAAGTATTAACTTAAGGGGGCTGAACAATTTTGCACTCCCAATTTTTCAGTTTTTGATTTGTTAAAAAAGTTTGAAATATCCAATAAATGTCGTTCCACTTCATGATTGTGTCCCACTTGTTGTTGATTCTTCACAAAAAATACAGTTTTATATCTTTATGTTTGAAGCCTGAAATGTGGCAAAAGGTCGCAAAGTTCAAGGGGGCCAAATACTTTCGCAAGGCACTGTATATTGTTTCCCTAATGGCAAATAGGACAAATGGCACCCCCTCATCCCAATCGGTACTGGCATCCATGCTATACTTGCGTAGCATCGCCTTAAGCATCTAATGCCAGCGTCCAAATGATACGGACTGGAGACCTGATGGGAAATACACAGCGTCTTTAAAACATTTGAGAACAGTTTTGACCTAAAGTTGGTTCCCTGATCAGTTTGGATTACTTTAGGGAGTCCAAACGTAGACAAGAACTTAACTAGGCCTTCACCACAGTCTTAGCCATTATAGTACAGAGAGGGATCGCCTCTGGGTATCGAGTAGTACTGCACATTATTGTTAGTAATAACTGGTTACCTGACCTGGTTTTCGTCAACGGACCTACACAATTGATGATCACAGACAAAAGAATGTCATGTAATTTGGGCGCAATTTCGATTTCCCCTGCCTTAGTTTTATCGGGTGTTAAAACCATTGGCCTTGCAGAAGGAATACTCAAGAATGGAACTAGACAAGTCCACCACATCTCCCAGCTTGAGGAAATGCTTGAACCAATTTATCATCTACAGTTTTGATTTCTGGGTTTTCTACTACTTCTAACACAGGAGTCACGTTGTGGCGAAATCTGCACAGAGCCTTCACCGTGCACTGCCACTTTAAGAGCGCATGAGCAGTAAGGAAGAAGAATATAAAGAGAGCTCGTTCAGCTCTTTGGGGAGGGGCTCTTTGGTGGCGCGACAGTTTGATTGTGTGTGCTGTGCTGCAGAAGTTTTGTTTGTGTTCAGCGTGTGTAGTTTATAGAGTATTTAACTCAATCATCGGTGTAATCGCTCTAGGTCGTGGTTGTTTTAGTTTGGAACCACGCCCGTTATGGATCGCATGGATTAGTAGCAACATTGTTGCGAAGCTTTAACATACAAACCAACAAACCATCGGACAGTCAGACAGTACACCTGCACGCCTGAAGACCACAGCTAAGATCTCTCTTGTTCTCTTTCTCTTTTTCTCTTCCCTCTATCGTTCCAGTGCTTTACCCTGAAACAGACTCTCTATTTTTCCAATGCACTTCCCATTGAAGTGCATTAGAGCTGGACTATTATTGCCCTGCCTGAAGTATTTGGACATTTTAGTTAAAAGGGAGGTTGCTTGCCAATTGTGTATTGTTATGTGAACTGTATTGAGATGTACTAATGACATGTGGCCGAGAAGACTGGACATTTTTAAGGCCTTTGTTGTGTCGATGAACACCCCCCACATTCATACCCTCTGCACTCATCTACTAGAAAATAATACAGATTATTGCAAATCCTATGTTGATGACTGGGTTCGTTCTTGTATGAAGTTGCTGTTGAATTGCTCTGCCATTATTAGTATTAGTATTATTGTATGAGGTATTCTTGTTTGGGTTACCCCTGTGCTGTGATGTGGGTTTTATATGGTGTGTATTCTCTTTTCTCTCCACTGGCTATCTGGTAAACAGGCTACACTCTAGGCAGTCTCTTCTGCTGATGTGTGTGGGTCTGGTAGTGGTTCTCTCTATTCTACTCTTTTCCTTTCGGCATGGTTAATACCTGCCTGGCGCCCGAACAAAAGCTTTCTTTACCCCTCTCTAATAAAAACCGCTACAGAATTGGCACCCGAACAGGGACTTGAAGAGAAACACCCATGACACCATCCACACAAGGTTGAATCATGTCTTTTGTTGGAACCCCATACTGTGTCAATGTGGACACACCTGATGGTAATCATGTTCGGGATTCTTTCATTGTGGAAGGACTTAATGAACTAATGGAGTTGGATAGCACTGACCCTAATTCCCAGGTTTCTGGCTCACCTATAACATCTCCACCATTACCCTCCCCTCAAACCCTTCCGGTTACCCTGTCCAGAGAGACTGGGAGAGGTGTCTCTGTGATCCCTGGACAACTGGAACATCAATGGACACACACCAATCATAGTTTGACAATGCAGGAGAATGCCATTCGCAAACTCAGTGAATGTGTGGAGGCTCATCAGACAGATATGCAGAGGAGGTTGGATTACCTTCCCTGTCAAATGGAGGAAAACCAACAACAAATTGTTCAGAGACAGAAATATTTACAAGATTCTCTGAAGCAGGATATTCAAGGAAAACTGCACCGGTTCAAAACACAAATGGAAACTAACCATCATCAAGTCATACTCTTTCTTGAGGACGAACAAAAACGGAGAGCAGAGGAGTCAGCCTCTGTTGTGAAGGGAGTGTGTTCTTATCTGAAGGAAGTTATGGAGGACATGAAGAACTCTCTCACAGGGGAACTACGATTTTTGATTGAACAGACTCAAAAGGACACCGTTAATGAGATGGAAAAAGCACAGAAGGCCACAGACCTTCAACTGGAAGGGCTGCACCAGGAGGTAATGCAGTGCTTTTCCCTTCTGGACAAATCTTCTGCACCGCCCTCAGGTTTTATCTCTGCCACTGGCTTGGCCAGTAAGGTAATAGGAACAGGTAGTACTAAAAAAACCCCTCTGAAGATACTGTTAAACAACAGAACTCCCGCTGCCACTGTCATGCCTCCTCTAGAGCGCTCCCTCCCTATCAAACTACTTTTCCCCACTTTTGGCAGCCCAGAAGATGATGTTGATCCACTGTTTTTCTTATCTAAGTGTAATGATTTTCTTTCTATCCGGCCCCTTACTGACTTGGAGGTTCTGGCCACCCTCCGCAGTGTTCTCCATGGTGCAGCAAGAGACTGGTGGGAGATAGCCCGTGAACATGTGTCAACCTGGGAGGAGTTTCAAAAAATATTCCTCCTAGCCTTCCTCTCAGAGGACTATGGGGATGAACTGGCGGAACGTGTTCGTAACAGAGTCCAGGGTGAAGCAGAGCCAATACGGGACTTTGCCTTCTCCTATCGAGTTCTATGTAGAAGATGGAAGGCTGACATTACTGAGCAGGAGATGGTCAAACTCCTTCTTAAGAACATGGTTCCCCGCCTTGCTAGTCAACTTCGAGAACGTGTGCAAAATGTGGATGATCTGGTGCGGCTTGGGACTCAGTTTGAGAAGGACTGGAAGCGCCACCTCCAAACTAAAAACCCGGTTCCCTCATCCCAGTATACCAATAACTCTCCTGGGGCTAAACCGTCTCAGATATTTGTACCCAAGATCCAGGACAAAAGTCCAGTTATGTGTTGGAGGTGTAAAGTCCAACATCCTCCAGATTCTTGCCCGCTCTATGTCCAGCGTCAGGATTCAGGAAAAGGTCGGAAAGGACCGAAGACTGAAAGTCTAGACAGGCGTGGTGGCTTGCATACAATTGGGTCAGCCTTAATGCCCACCATGAAGCCTTTAGACAGCACAGCTAGCGGTCTTATTCCTATTCCGCAACAACTATTGGTTCCTCTGACTGTTAGGAACTGGAGAGGGAAGGCCATAATCGACACAGGGGCATCTTACACCCTGATGCAAGAGGCCCTGTGGCAGAACATGGCATTACCTCATGAGGAGCTACGAACATGGGAGGAGGGACCATTGTACTTGGCCAATGGAGAACCTACCACTCCCTTGGGCTGGATTAGTATAATAATACAACTGCATGGTGAGACTATTAACCTTCCTGTGGCAATTCTTGCAGATTCAAGCCTTGCATTTGCTGTAGTCCTTGGCCTAGACTTCCTGTTCTTCAGTGGACTGACCATCTCGATGTCCGAACCCTCCTATCGGCTGCACTCTGACTATTCTCAGCCTCATCCATTTCAACCTGGTAATGCACTGATTTCAGGTTGGAGCCTGCTACATTATGCAGAGTCCGGACAAGGTCAAGTCAGAGACAGAGAAAATATAAAGAGACAAAGACAAAAACATGTTCCATCAGTGAAGTCTGAGAACCCAACTATCACCCTGATTACCGCCGTACCCCCCCTTCTATCAGAGAGCAAAAGCAAACCTGATGCTGATTTCTACATCAAACAAGCGGTGCAACAGGCATGTCTGTCGGATGATGAAAGGTGGCAGCTATCCCAGATGTTGGACGTGAACAGTGAGGTCTGTACTCTTACACTCGGCCGTACAACCGTCTTCAAACACAAAATCTATACCCGGCATGAGGTCCCTATTAAGCAGCGTCCCTACAGGCTGTCCCCCGCCAAACTGGCCATTCTCAATGAACAGCTCAAAAGCATGTTGGAGAATGGAATTGTGGAACCTTCTTTTTCCGGATGGGCTTCTCCGGTTGTCCTGATTCCTAAGAAAGATGGTGGATATCGATTCTGTGTGGACTACGGGAAGCCGAATGCCATAACAGAAAGCGATGCCTACCCTCTACCAAACATAAATGACCTACTGGAATCTCTGGCAGGAGCATCCATCTTTAGTAATCTGGATCTGAACAGTGGCTATTGGCAGGTGTCAATGGATCCCGCTAGTCAGGACAAGACTGCCTTTGTCACCCCTGCTGGTTTGTACTCCTTCAAAGTCATGCCTTTTGGTTTGAAGAATGCTCCAGCAACCTTCCAAAGGTTGATGGAGACTGTCCTGGGAGATCTGAGGGGTAGAAATTGTCTTGTGTATCTGGATGACATCATAATCTACTCCTCCTCTGTCGCGGAACATCTGCAAGACATTCAGTCCGTCTTCGACAGACTAAAGGCTGCAGGTTTGACCTTGAACTTGAAGAAGTGTCGTTTCTGTCTGCCAGAACTCAAGTTCCTTGGTCATGTGGTTAATGCTGAAGGTATCCATGCAGATCCAGACAAAGTTGCAGCCGTGCAGGAATTCCCAATTCCCACATCCCTCAAGGCTGTTCAGCGGTTTCTGGGTATGGCTGGATGGTACCACAGGTTTGTGCCTGACTTTTCAAAGGTAGCCGAACCCCTCAATCACCTTAAGAAGAAAGGTGTGAAATTCCAATGGACCCCTGCATGCCAAGGTGCATTTGAAGCACTCAAAAACAGTCTAATTACTCCTCCAGTGCTTGGACATCCTAACCTGAATGCTCATTTCATTGTGTACACGGATGCAAGTCAAACAGGACTTGGAGCAGTCTTGGCTCAACAAACAGGACTTGGAACAGAAGAAGTTCTTGCCTATGCAAGTCGCACCCTTAATTCAGCCGAGAGGAATTATTCAACGACTGAAAGGGAATGCCTCGCTGTGGTCTGGGCTTTGGAGAAATGGAGCTACTACTTGGAGGCAAAGATCTTCACCGTTGTCACAGACCACGCTGCTCTGCAGTGGGTTCTGGCATCAGGCAAGACCAACAGCCGTCTTATTCGCTGGTCTATCAGACTGCAGAAGTTTGACTTCATCATTGAGTATCGCAAAGGAAAACTGAACGTTGTACCAGATGCCCTTTCTCGGATTACAGAGACTGCCAATGTTTGTCCTCCCTTGTGCAGTACCAATACTACCGCTAAATGTCTGGATGATTCCTTTCCTCTGGATGATGAGAGTGTATGGAGAGCACAGCAGAAGGATGCTGCCATCATGGTGATCCACAAGAGTCTGTCTGAAGAAGACTCCAAGAGTCGCTTCAATGATAAGTATAGCATAATTCAGGATAAAGTGTATCGAAAAACTCCAAGAGGAGATGGAATACACAGCACCCATTATCGCGTCTTCATTCCCTCTACATTGTGTGACCAGATAATCCAAGCTTATCATGCCAATCCCATGAGTGGCCATCTTGGAGTTTTTAAAACTTATCGAAGACTACAAGAGGTGGTTTACTGGCCAGGCATGTGGGTTGATACCCGGAAGTTTGTACAGCAGTGTGAAGTCTGCCAGAAATACAAACCAGACATTGGCAGACCTGCTGGGAAAATGCAGCAGACCGTGGTGAACCATCCAAATGAAATGTTGGGAATTGACCTCATGGGACCTTTTCCTCCCAGCCGGGGGACACGGAATGAATTTTTATTGGTGGTAGTGGACTACTACACACACTGGGTGGAGTTGTTTCCACTCCGCAAAGCCACTGCATCAGCCATTGCTCTAATTCTGCGAAGGGAGGTTTTTACCAGATTCGGAATTCCGGACCAAATCCTCTCTGACCGAGGTCCGCAGTTCATATCAGGAATATACAAAGAGCTCTGTACCTACTGGGGTGTAATTGCCAAGCTGACCACAGCCTACCATCCTCAGACCAACCTGACCGAGAGGGTAAACCGAACCCTGAAGGGGATGATTGCTTCATTCGTGGGGGATCAGCACACAAGGTGGGATCAGCATCTTCCAGAATTTCGCTTTGCACTGAACTCTGCCGTGCAGGAGACTTCTGGGGTCACTCCCGCCGAACTCCACCTGGGAAGACCACTAAAAGGTCCGATGGACAGGGTCTTGCAAAGTTTGAATGTTTCACCTGACTGCCCAGCGTTTGATGCCGTACAACACCACCACACCTTGCTAGCCAGAGTGGAGGCCAGCAAAACCAAAGCCAAACAACGACAGCTGAGAAACTATGACAAACATAGACGAGACGTGTGTTTTCCACCCCAGTCTCGTGTCTGGGTACGTTCACATCATCTGTCAAAGGCATCTAAGAAGTTCACTGCCAAGCTAGCTTCGAGATGGAAAGGTCCATACCGTGTAGTGCAGCAGTTGGGACCAGTGAACTACTTGGTCTGTTTGGAGGACACTGGGGAAGATGTCAGGACAGTGCATGTTGTTGACCTAAAGCCCTGCTACCCTACGGCAGAAGAGCTGGATCGCAGGCAAAAGCAACACCTGCAGGACCTCTTCGTGGAGGACTCTGATGAGGAGGACTTCCCTGGTTTTGTGTAGCAGGAACATGAACCTGTCAAAGCCTGCATCCTCTCTGTTTCTACAGGCATTGTTTTTTCATGGGGGGAGGAGTGTGGCGAAATCTGCACAGAGCCTTCACCGTGCACTGCCACTTTAAGAGCGCATGAGCAGTAAGGAAGAAGAATATAAAGAGAGCTCGTTCAGCTCTTTGGGGAGGGGCTCTTTGGTGGCGCGACAGTTTGATTGTGTGTGCTGTGCTGCAGAAGTTTTGTTTGTGTTCAGCGTGTGTAGTTTATAGAGTATTTAACTCAATCATCGGTGTAATCGCTCTAGGTCGTGGTTGTTTTAGTTTGGAACCACGCCCGTTATGGATCGCATGGATTAGTAGCAACATTGTTGCGAAGCTTTAACATACAAACCAACAAACCATCGGACAGTCAGACAGTACACCTGCACGCCTGAAGACCACAGCTAAGATCTCTCTTGTTCTCTTTCTCTTTTTCTCTTCCCTCTATCGTTCCAGTGCTTTACCCTGAAACAGACTCTCTATTTTTCCAATGCACTTCCCATTGAAGTGCATTAGAGCTGGACTATTATTGCCCTGCCTGAAGTATTTGGACATTTTAGTTAAAAGGGAGGTTGCTTGCCAATTGTGTATTGTTATGTGAACTGTATTGAGATGTACTAATGACATGTGGCCGAGAAGACTGGACATTTTTAAGGCCTTTGTTGTGTCGATGAACACCCCCCACATTCATACCCTCTGCACTCATCTACTAGAAAATAATACAGATTATTGCAAATCCTATGTTGATGACTGGGTTCGTTCTTGTATGAAGTTGCTGTTGAATTGCTCTGCCATTATTAGTATTAGTATTATTGTATGAGGTATTCTTGTTTGGGTTACCCCTGTGCTGTGATGTGGGTTTTATATGGTGTGTATTCTCTTTTCTCTCCACTGGCTATCTGGTAAACAGGCTACACTCTAGGCAGTCTCTTCTGCTGATGTGTGTGGGTCTGGTAGTGGTTCTCTCTATTCTACTCTTTTCCTTTCGGCATGGTTAATACCTGCCTGGCGCCCGAACAAAAGCTTTCTTTACCCCTCTCTAATAAAAACCGCTACAACGTTACCACCAGCGATATCGTTCCATAGTAGCAATGTGACTCCTTTTACTGGCAGTGTAGACACTACACCAACACACAAACATCCTGATACCAAGTCTGACCCTAAGTGGACCCAGTGTAATGGTAGAGGTGCGTTTTTTGTCTCTATGCCCTGTAATATAACATGCGAGCCACAATGTGTTTCAGGGGACCAGAGTAAAGCATCAGTAACGATTACTGACTGATTTGTATGGGCTTTTGATCAGCTTGTTCTCCAGTTAAGGAAACATAACCGGCAGAAATAAATAGAGCAAAGATAGGATCCGGTTTCCCAAATGCTGAATCAATAATTTGGACGAGCCAAAGACTGGACTAAACCCACGCTTTTTAATATAGGGGATGGTGATAGGAACTGTTTCAGGGTTTTTTTCTTCAAAATCGGGCAGTCCGCAATCACATGACCCTTTTGGTGACAGTAAAAACTTTCAAGGATTTTGTGCGAAGGTTTAGGGTCATTGGAGAAAATTCACCTGAACGCTGCATTCTAATGAACTCGCACACCGAATCAGCGTATTCGTCAATGTTGTTGTCTGACGCAATACGAAACATGTCCCAGTCCACGTGATGGAAGCAGTCTTGGAGTGTGGAGTCAGCTTGGTCGGACCAGCGTTGGACAGACCTCAGCGTGGGAGCCTCTTGTTTTAGTTTCTGTCTGTAGGCAGGGATCAACAAAATGGAGTCGTGGTCAGCTTTTCCGAAAGGGGGGCGGGGCAGGGCCTTATATGCGTCGCGGAAGTTAGAGTAACAATGATCCAAGGTCTTTCCACCCCTGGTTGCGCAATCGATATGCTGATAAAATTTGGGGAGTCTTGTTTTCAGATTAGCCTTGTTAAAATCCCCAGCTACAATGAATGCAGCCTCCGGATAAATGGTTTCCAGTTTGCAAAGAGTCAAATAAAGTTCATTCAGAGCCAACGATGTGTCTGCTTGGGGGGGGATATATACGGCTGTGATTATAATCGAAGAGAATTCTCTTGGTAGATAATGCGGTCTACATTTGATTGTGAGGAATTCTAAATCAGGTGAACAGAAGGATTTGAGTTCCTGTATGTTTCTTTCATCACACCATGTCACGTTAGTCATAAGGCATACGCCCCCGCCCCTCTTTTTACCAGAAAGATGTTTTTTCCTGTCTGCGCGATGCGTGGAGAAACCTGTTGGCTGCACCGCTTCGGATAGCGTCTCTCCAGTAAGCCACGTTTCCGTGAAGCAAAGAACGTTACAGTCTCTGATGTCCCTCTGGAATGCTACCCTTGCTCGGATTTCATCAACCTTGTTGTCAAGAGACTGGACATTGGCAAGAAGAATGCTAGGGAATGGTGCACGATGTGCCCGTCTCCGGAGTCTGACCAGAAGACCGCCTCGTTTCCCTCTTTTTCGGAGTCGTTTTTTTTGGGTCGCTGCATGGGATCCACTCCGTTGTCCTGTTTGTAAGGCAGAGCACAGGATCCGCGTCGCGAAAAGCGTATTCTTGGTCGTACTGATGGTGAGTTGACGCTGATCTTATATTCAGTAGTTCTTCTCGACTGTATGTGATGAAACCTAAGATGACCTGGGGTACTAATGTAAGAAATAACACGTAAAAAAACAAAAAACTGCATAGTTTCCTAGGAACGCGAAGCGAGGCGGCCATCTCTGTCGGCGCCGGAAGTGGGGATGTCGTTCCCATAGCAACGATTAAAACATTCCCTAACCAGAAACCGTGGATTGATGGCAGCATTCATGTGAAACTGAAAGCGCGAACCACTGCTTTTAATCAGGGCAAGGTGTCTGGTAACATGACCGAATACAAACAGTGCAGCTATTCCCTCCGCAAGGCTATCAAACAAGCTAAGCGTCAGTACAGAGACAAAGTAGAATCTAAATTCAACGGCTCAGACACAAGAGGCATGTGGCAGGGTCTACAGTCAATCACGGACTACAGGAAGAAATCCAGCCCAGTCACGGACCAGGATGTCCTGCTCCCAGGCAGACTAAATAACTTTTTTGCCCGCTTTGAGGACAATACAGTGCCACTGACACGGCCTGCAACGAAAACTTGCGGTCTCTCCTTCACTGCAGCCGAGGTGAGTAAGACATTTAAACGTGTTAACCCTCGCAAGGCTGCAGGCCCAGACGGCATCCCCAGCCGCGCCCTCAGAGCATGCGCAGACCAGCTGGCCGGTGTGTTTACGGACATATTCAATCAATCCCTATACCAGTCTGCTGTTCCCACATGCTTCAAGAGGGCCACCATTGTTCCTGTTCCCAAGAAAGCTAAGGTAACTGAGCTAAACGACTACCGCCCCGTAGCACTCACTTCCGTCATCATGAAGTGCTTTGAGAGACTAGTCAAGGACCATATCACCTCCACCCTACCTGACACCCTAGACCCACTCCAATTTGCTTACCGCCCAAATAGGTCCACAGACGATGCAATCTCAACCACACTGCACACTGCCCTAACCCATCTGGACAAGAGGAATACCTATGTGAGAATGCTGTTCATTGACTACAGCTCGGCATTCAACACCATAGTACCCTCCAAGCTTGTCATCAAGCTCGAGACCCTGGGTCTCGACCCCGCCCTGTGCAACTGGGTACTGGACTTCCTGACGGGCCGCCCCCAGGTGGTGAGGGTAGGCAACAACATCTCCTCCCCGCTGATCCTCAACACTGGGGCCCCACAAGGGTGCGTTCTGAGCCCTCTCCTGTACTCCCTGTTCACCCACGACTGCGTGGCCACGCACACCTCCAACTCAATCATCAAGTTTGCGGACGACACAACAGTGGTAGGCTTGATTACCAACAACGACGAGACGGCCTACAGGGAGGAGGTGAGGGCCCTCGGAGTGTGGTGTCAGGAAAATAACCTCACACTCAACGTCAACAAAACTAAGGAGATGATTGTGGACTTCAGGAAACAGCAGAGGGAACACCCCCCTATCCACATCGATGGAACAGTAGTGGAGAGGGTAGCAAGTTTTAAGTTCCTCGGCATACACATCACAGACAAACTGAATTGGTCCACTCACACAGACAGCATTGTGAAGAAGGCGCAGCAGCGCCTCTTCAACCTCAGGAGGCTGAAGAAATTCGGCTTGTCACCAAAAGCACTCACAAACTTCTACAGATGCACAATCGAGAGCATCCTGGCGGGCTGTATCACCGCCTGGTACGGCAACTGCTCCGCCCTCAACCGTAAGGCTCTCCAGAGGGTAGTGAGGTCTGCACAACGCATCACCGGGGGCAAACTACCTGCCCTCCAGGACACCTACACCACCCGATGTCACAGGAAGGCCATAAAGATCATCAAGGACATCAACCACCCGAGCCACTGCCTGTTCACCCCGCTATCATCCAGAAGGCGAGGTCAGTACAGGTGCATCAAAGCTGGGACCGAGAGACTGAAAAACAGCTTCTATCTCAAGGCTATCAGACTGTTAAACAGCCACCACTAACATTGAGTGGCTGCTGCCAACACACTGACACTGACTCAACTCCAGCCACTTTAATAATGGGAATTGATGGGAAATGATGTAAATATATCACTAGCCACTTTAAACAATGCTACCTTATATAATGTTACTTACCCTACATTATTCATCTCATAGGCATACGTATATACTGTACTCTATATCATCGACTGTATCCTTATGTAATACATGTATCACTAGCCACTTTAACTATGCCACTTTGTTTACATACTCATCTCATATGTATATACTGTACTCGATACAATCTACTGTATCTGCCTATGCTGCTCTGTACCATCACTCATTCATATATCCTTATGTACATATTCTTTATCCCCTCACACTGTGTACAAGACAGTAGTTTTGGAATTGTTAGTTAGATTACTTGTTGGTTATTACTGCATTGTCGGAACTAGAAGCACAAGCATTTCGCTACACTCGCATTAACATCTGCTAACCATGTGTATGTGTGACAAATAAAATTTGATTTGATTTGATGACGTAATAGTTTGGCCTTCAAAGGTCCAAGGCCAGCATCCCGGAGTTGCCTCTTCACTGTTGACGTTAAGACTGGTGTTTTGCGGGTACTATTTAATCAAGCTGCCAGTTGAGGACTTGTGAGGCGTCTGTTTCTCAAACTAGACCTTTTAATGTACTTGTCCTCTTGCTCAGTTGTGCACCAGGGCCTCCCACTCTTTATATTCTGGTTAGAGCCAGTTTGCGCTGTTCTGTGAAGGGAGTTGTACAGTACAAACGTTGCACGAGATCTTCAGTTTCTTGGCAATTCTCGCATGGAATAGCCTATATTTCTCAGATACAAGAATAGACTGACGAGTTTCAGAAGAAAGGTCTTTGTTTCTGGCCATTTTGAGCCTGTAATCAAACAGACAAATGCTGATGATCCAGATACTCAACTACTCTAAAGAAGGCCAGTCTAAAGAAGGCCAGAACAACAGTTTTCAGCTGTGCTAACATAATTGCAAAATAGTTTTTTAATGATCAATTAGCCTTTTAAAATGATAAACTTGGATTAGCTAACACAACGTGCCATTGGAACACAGGAGTGAAGCTAACCCTGGTTAGCTTGTCATAACCACACTGTTTCTTGGCCACAGAGGGTTCTCATGGGGTGGTCACGAGAGTGCTCAGGTAGGTGTTTAGGGGTTTCGGTTGGTGCTACTACAGTGGAAAGCCCAGACCAGGTCTCCACTGTGCGCATTCCCCCAGAATATGCCGATATTGTGACGTTCTGACCTTAGTTCCTTTGTTTTGTCTTTTGTTTTAGTATGGTCAGGGCGTGAGTTGGGTGGGTTATCTATGTTAGTTTGTCTATGATTTTCTATTTCTGTGTTTGGCCTGGTATGGCTCTCAATCAGAGGCAGCTGTCAGTCATTGTCCCTGATTGAGAACCATGTTTAGGTAGCCTGTTTTCCATTGTGTTTTGTGGGTGGTTATTTTCAGTCTTTGTGTGTCTGCACCAGACAGAACTGTTTTGTTTGTTTCTTTGTTGTTTGTTATTCAGTGTTCAGTTTACTTCCTTAAATAAGATGAACACTTACAACGCTGCACTTTGGTCCTCACCTTCTTCCCAAGACAGCCGTTACAGATATGGCTCTCGGCTTCTGTAAAAAGAAGGCGACTCAATTACCACCCAATCGATGGGGGGATTGTGCGATAATGATTCATCAGTCTTTGTAGACAAGATTTTCAGGGACCTGCACGGGCAGGGTGTAGTGGTGTATATCGATTGACCTAGCTTGACCTATACGTCAAGGCTGAGAAATGCCTGTTCTTCCAACAGTCCGTCTCCTTCCTAGGGCATTGCATTTTCATGTCAGGAGTGGAGATGGAGAGTGACCGCTTTGCAGCCGTGCATAATTGGCTGACTCCCACCACTGTGAAGGAGGTGCAGTGATTCTTAGGGTTTGCCAACACCTACCGGAGGTTTACCCGGGGTTCTGGTCAGGTATCTGCTCCCATTACCTCACCGCTGAAGGGGGGCCCGGTGTGCTTGCAGTGGTCAGCTGAAGCGGACAGGGCTTTTAGGCACCTGAAGGCTCTGTTTACCTCGGCTCCTGTGTTGGCCCATCCGGATCCCTCTTTGGCGCTCATAGTGGAGGTGGACGCGTCCGAGGCTGGAATAGGAGCTGTGCTCACTCAGCGCTCTGGTACACCACTGAAACTTCACCCCTGTGCCTTCTTCTCTAAGAAGCTCAGCCTGGCGGAGCGAAACTATGATGTAGGGGGCCGGGAGCTGTTGGCTGTCGTTAAGGCTTTGAAGGCGTGGAGACATTGGCTTGAGTTGGCTAAACACCCCTTTCTCATCTGGACTGACCACCGCAATCTGGAGTACATCCGGGCAGCGAGGAGGCTGTTCCTCGCCAGGCAAGGTGGGCCATGTTTTTCACCCGTTTTGTGTTTACACTCTCTAACAGACCAGGCTCCCAGAACGTTAAGACAGACGCACTGTTCCGGCTGTATGACACAGAGGAGCGGTCCATGGATCCCACTCCCATACTCCCGGCCTCTTGTTTGGTGGCGCCGGTAGTGTGGGAACTGGACGTGGACATTGAGCGGTCGTCACGTGCGAAGCCCGTTCCCCCTCAGTGTCCAGCTGGGCGTCTGTACGTTCCGTCTGCTGTCCGCGACCGGCTGATCTATTGGGCCCACACGTCACCCTCCTCTGGTCATCCTGGGATCGGTCGGACGGTGCGCTGTCTTAATGGGAGGTACTGGTGGCCCACTTTAGCTAAGGACGTGAGTGTTTATGTTTCCTCCTGCACAATGTGAGCCCAGTGCAAGGCTCCTAGACACCTGCCCAGAGGTAAGTTACAACCCTTACCCGTTCCACAACGACCATGGTCGCACCTGTCGGTGGATTTCATAACCGAGCTTCCACCTTCACAGGGTAACACCACGATCCTGGCCGTTGTTGATCGTTTTTCGAAGTCCTATTGTCTCCTCAATTTGCCCGGTCTCCCTACGGCCCTACAAACTGCGGAGGCCCTGTTTACACACGTCTTCCAGCACTACGGGGTGCCTGAGGATATAGTCGGGGTCCCCAGTTCACGTTTCACGTCAAGGGTCTGGAAGGCGTTCATGGAACGTCTGGGGGTCTCGGTCAGCCTTACCTCAGGTTTTCACCCGAGAGTAAAGGGCAGGTGGAGAGAGTTAACCAGGATGTGGGTAGGTTTCTGAGGTCTTATTGCCAGGACCGGCCGGGGGAGGGGGCGGCGTTCATGCCCTGGGCAGAGATAGCCCAGAACTCGCTCCGCCACTCCTCCACTAACCTTTCTCCCTTTCAGTGTGTATTGGGGTATCAGCCGGTTCTGGCTCCTTGGCATCAGTCAGACCGAGGCTCTTGCGGTGGACGACAGGTTCCGGCGAGCGGAGGAAACATGCGACGCCACCCACGTCCACCTTCAGCGCGCCGTACTGCGCCAGAAAGTTGCCGCAGACCATTACCGCAGTGAGGCCCGGGGGACAGGGTCTGGCTCTCGACCCGAATCCTCCGCCTGCCTTGCCGGAAGCTGGGTCCGTGGTTTGTGGGTCCTGAGGAGTGTGTTTAAAGTACTGAGAAGAGTGAACGAGGTATGTTATAGGTTACAGCTTCCCCACGATTACCGTATTAACCCCTCGTGCCATGTGTCTCTCCTCAGGCCGGTGGTGGCTGGCCCGCTCCAGGAGGCTGAGGTGCGAGAGGTTCCTCCGCCCCCTCTGGACATCGAGGGGGTCCCGGCGTACTCCGTTCGATCAATCCTGGATTCGAGACGTCGGGCGAGGGCCCTTCAGTACCTCGTGGACTGGGAGGGGTACGGTCCGGAGGAGAGATGCTGAGTTCCGGTGGAGGACGTGTTAGATCCTTCCCTGCTGCAAGAGTTTCACCGTCTCCATCCGGATCGCCTTGCGCCTCGGCCAGTGTTGACGCGCTGCTGGAGCCGCGCGTTAGGGGGGGGGGGGGGTACTGTCACAACTTATGCCGAAGTCGATGACTCTCTTTGTTCGGGCGGTGCTCGGCGGTTGACGTCACCGGTCTTCTAGCCATCATTGATCCATTTTTCATTTTCCATTGGTTTTGTCTGGTCTTGCTACACACCTGGTTCCAATCCCATTCATTACATGTTGTGTATTTAACCCTCTATTTCCCCTCATGTCCTTGTCAGAGATTGTTTGTTAAGCTCGTGATTTATGGATTGGTGTGCGACGGGTTCTTGTACCCACGTTTATTTTTTTAATGTACTTTGTTTTTGGAGTTTTTGCTTTACGTTATTAAACTACTCCATTTATACCAAGTTTGATTCTCCTGGGCCTGACTTCCCTGCCACTTACACACACGACATGACATTTCACTTTGTCATTATGGGGTATAGTGTATAGATGGGTGAGAAAAAAAAAAATTCATAAATGTTGAACTCAGACTGTAATACAACAACATTTAGAATAAGTCAAGAGGTGTGAATCCTTTCTAAAGGCACTGTCTGTACCTTTCTTTAATAGATCTGCTAAGCAAAGGTAAAGATGAGTATTATCAAGAGTTGAGAGTACACAACATACATTTTTACCCTGGCAAACAGAAATGTACCTTTACCATACATTGAGAGTGAGAGTGTGATGATTGTACATTTTATATTCAAAATATTAGGTACGAAAATGTTGTATCATGCTCTTTATCTGCACATCTGAGGAGGCTGGTGGGAGGAGCTATAGAAGGATGGGCTCATTGTAGTGACTGGAATTGAATAAATGGTACGGTATCAAACATATGGAAGCCACATGTTTGACTCTGTTTCATTTATTCCATTCCAGCCATTGCATTGAGCCCGTCCTCCTATAGCTCCTCCCACCAGCCTTCACTACCGCACATGTACTCTAAAAGGTACCAAAAGGTAACATGTGAGATGTTTTTATAATTTTGTACCACAGGGAACAATACTGTACCCTTATTTCTAAGACTGTAGTCTGTAGGTAGACACACCATAACAAGGTTCCAAGCAGAGGCCTTGAAATGCCTTCCTCAAATTGATTTTGTGTGTAGAGCACACATCTGTCAAAATGTAAAATGTACTGTAAGTCGCTTTGGATAAAAGTGGCAGCAAAATGGCATATACATTATATTATATTATACTGAACAAAAATATAAACACAACATGTAAAGTGTTGTTCCCATGTTTCATGAGCTGAAATTAAAAAGTCTGGAAACATCTAATTCTGATTGGCTGGGTCTGGCTCCCCTGTGGGTGTGCATGGCTGCCATGTGGGTAGGCCTATGAACTGTAACTCAGTAAAATCATTTAAATTATTCCATGTTGCATTTATATTTTTGTTCAGTATATATATATTATATATGCTAGCTTGCAATGTTGCAAACTAGCATATGCAAATTAGATATATCTGTATTTATTTTTAAATACATTTGCAAAAATCTCTAAACATGTTTTCACTTATTCCATTACGGGGTATTGTGTGTAGATCTGTGAGAGAAAAACATATTTAATGCATTTTGAATTCAGGCTGTAACACAACAAAATGTATGAATACTTTCTGAAGGTACTGTATATCTTTAGATCGTTGGTTCAAATCCAACTCCACTGGTCAATGCTTCGCTTGAACTAATTTTATGGGCGGGACTAAGAACTTGAGTGACAGGTGTTTCAGGGTATTTTTTATAGGTTAGGTGAGGGCACATAAATATGGCAAAAAGTCTCTAATATACAAAATATAATCATCCAAACAAATTATAGAAAAGTACTTGGTGGATTTCTTCTCATTACCCCAGTATTATACTAGGCTGGTCTTGATAATTGTAATTGATGATGGTGCCCTACATCGGGCTGATGAAGTATTTATTAACATTTAGGGTTCTAATGGCCAATGAACTCATGTAGCTAGTCATACCCTCCAATAGACTTGATTACTGACTGAAACAACCCCACTGTATTGGACTGCTTAGGGAGACTGAAACAACCCCACTGTACTGGACTGCTTCGGGAGACTGAAACAACCCCACTGTACTGGACTGCTTCGGGAGACTGAAACAACCCCACTGTACTGAACTGCTTCGGGGAAGACTGAAACAACCCCACTGTACTGGACTGCTTCAGGGGAGACTGAAACAACCCCACTGTACTGGACTGCTTCGGGAGACTGAAACAACCCCACTGGTCTAAGAAAAGAGAGTAGTTTGCACACTTTACCTGGGTGCATTGAGGACAATTATTGGGTACTGGACTGTACTGTGAGACATAGAGTAGTCGAAAGAGAGTAGGTTGCACACCTTAGGTGGGTCTATTGAGGGCAATAACTGGCTGCTGGACTGTTGTTCGAGACTGATATAACCCCACTAATCCTCCCTATACTCGTTAAAAAGAGAGTATAACCAACAATTTAATAAGGACCATTAGAATTATTTAACCGTCAATTTCGCATTTTATACAGAATGTGTGCATACTTAATTACATAGGGCAGGAGGAAAAATATCAACAAATCAATGGTGCTTTAAAATGGAAACCCCTAGGGGTCCGCGGAGATACTGCAGGGGGTCCTCGAAAATATGTAGAAAAAATATATTGCTAGCTACAACAGAATAAACTAAGTCTGAATTATATACCAACAGTAGAAAAGAGGAGAATATATTTTTTTCTGAACTCCTAATAGATAATAGGTTAGGGAGTGACTGTTATTTACAATAAGGGATATTTGGTGAAAATTTGACCTCTGAAATTTAAGTGAATGGCCCTACCTTTAGCAAAAGATATTTTACCTAAACCCTCCCTGAACGCTTAAAAAAAAAGTGACCTTCCCCTATACCCAATATAATAATTAAAACATAAATTGGATAGCAGAGAACATGCCGCCATTTACCCTCACTTCTTGGACAGACCAGAGACTTACATATGCAGTTTTAGAAACTGTTCTTCCTCCTGTAAGTATTACATGGCAAAGCAGAAATTCTTATAGCGCACAGGGCTGCGGGCCAGAATGTTGTGGGTTTACAGACCATCAGAGACAAGAGTAGGGGTGGAAAGAGCTCCTTTATAGTAAAAGCATTGTGTGAATCTATCATCACATTTTCAGGTCTGAGAAAAAATAGCCCACTTAATTATTTTTTAATACCACACAAATGACCGAAATGACAGGCTAAAAATGGACAGATAAATAGGCCTATGTGTTCATCTTATCATATTTCTCCAATGCCAAATCACTGTGTCTTGTTTGCAACGAAACTGCCCCTGTTTGCAAATAATTAAGTCTGAGAAGCCATTAGGAATCTGAGCATGGTAATCTACTTTCAAAAGTTAGGCATACCTTTCCACCCCAGAGTAGGTCTGATGCAGAAAATATAGGCTTTAACTGCTAGCTACTCTTCTTCTGTGGCTTAACCCAACGAGAGAAGGAAAAAAGTGTTTCCTTAAAAGCTGTCTTTGATTTAACCACATTCTATTGTACAGAAAGTGAATAGCTTAATCAATTGATAGTGACAGAATTAGATTACTTCCCAAGAAAAGTACATATTCTGTCTCCTTCGGCTATAGAAGGTTGTAACTCAGCCTCTGAATGTTGAAGAAACAAAACAATGATATCCCCATATGCATCGGAGTCACTTATTTCCCAGGTATTTTACAGCTTTTTCTACATTTCAATCATTTTGGACCAAAGCGCTGTTACAGAGTCATAAGCTAACAAGGGGTAGGCCTGTTCTTTTTGTCATTTTCTTTAATAAAAGGTTGGCCTATGGCACACCCTCTCATATCCCCTCAATCCCCTCACTGACACAGAGGTAGGCTATTTAAAGAGTGCATGGTAGGTGGAAGAATTGGCAGATAAATCTATGGATAAAGCAGCCTATAGCCTAATTGTCTGTCAAACAGGTAGACCTACCTCTTATTTAAATAATAAGAAATAATAAGAAATAAGCTCCAGCACAAAGCACTCTTGTAGTTAGTAAAGTCTAATTAAAATGAAGATGGTTGAAATTAATTATGCGTACTTGAATTTGCGTACTTTCAGCACCATGGGCATTTCTGATTGATTGTGCTGCTGTGTTCTCATCTTCTCGCTCTCCTTCTCAAACTGAACAGAACATAGGCTAGAGGCTAGTCCACGCACAAGATACTGCATTTTTTGGGACTAGGCCCAATCTCCTCCTGAACTGCCACTGTAGGCCTACACAGCACAGCATTGGTTACACAGCACACAAAAATAGTTTTGATCAGCAAGAGCTGATCCATTATTCATTTCCCTTTATCATTTTCACGCCTCAGAAAAACTTTATCTCAGGTTGTGCTGCCTGGGCAATTTTAAACCCTGTTCTTTTCTTTTCCCTTCTTCCTCCTCTCCAAATTGAATAATGCAACCTAAGCCTCCTTGAACAAATGATGCTATTATTCTCAAATTCTGGGGCCCTGATACCTTCCTGGTCGGTACTGCTACCACATATTACTTACAGACCTGTGCCTCTGATGCCCAAAGTGATGGCTGACTGGGTTTTTACCTCTGTTCTCATATTTATTTTACCTTTATTTATTTAACTAGGCAAGTCCGTTAAGAACAAATTCTTATTTTCAATGACAGCCTAGGAAGAGTGGGTTAACTGCCTGTTCAGGGGCAGAACGACAGATTTGTACCTTGTCAGCGCATGGATTCGAACTTGCAACTTGCAACCTTTCGGTTACTAGTCCAATGCTCTAACCACTAGCCTACCCTGCCGCTCATATGTGCATTGGTATTACTGACACTTTTCATCTACTGTATCTACACTAGGTCTCAGAGCAGATAGAGAGAGGAGGGCTGGTAGATATTGACTATAAAATCCACATTTAATTTAGCCTCTACCGAAATAGCTTTTCATCGAATAAGGACCTGATCTAGCAAGAGACACCAAAGTCAATCAAAATCCAACTTAATCCAAATTAAATGTTGTAAATTACATGTAATCAGAAAAGTGTTTTAAAATGAGGAAAGAGTCCACAAATTAAGAAAAAGCAAAGCCAAAGCCTCTCCAGTTAAATATCAGTATTGAGGACCATTTTAAGAGTAAAGCATTTGAATTATTCCTAGAGAGAAACGCTCAGGTTTACCCACCTGGCTACAAATGTACTCTAATTGAATCTGTGTTCAGTGAAACAAATAGCTAGCATGCCCAGTAAACCATTTCACATTTAGTTTAATTAAAGTGTGGTTTAATGAAGATTACAAAACGTGTTTGCGGTTACTTGTTTGCAGTTCCTTCCTGTTTTTTGATCAACAGCTTAAAGTATGAAGTGATAGTCTTCCTTCACAGTACGTCTCACCACACTATAACCTTGTGCATTTTTATATACAACTCCTTTTGTTGTAGCGTTGCACTGGCTGCTGTGGAGTAGAAGTTGGAAGTCACATTTGTAATGGGTGTTATCTAAGAGGAAATACATAACATGTGCTTTGGTTAACATGTTTTTTCATTTGTGTATGATGGATGTCATTTATAGTACATTTTTATTCAGTGGATGTCAGTTTGACAGCTGCTAGCCCGCTGGGCTCAGAACTTCCTGGAGCCATAGCTCATCCAGCTGTGTGAGCCGGGAGGACGCCTGCGGAGAGCCATTACATATCAAATCACGATTACATATCAGACTAGCCCCAATGAGGAAGATCACACCCAGCAGGGGAACAGCCACCCATCCAGCAGGCAGAACCACCCAGCATGCAACAAGCAGAACCCCTCTGCAGGCAAGCAAGCAGAACCCCTCTGCAGGCAAGCAAGCAGAACCCCTCTGCAGGCAAGCAAGCAGAACCACTCTGCAGACAAGCAAGCAGAACCACTCTGCAGGCAAGCAAGCATGCAGGGATGCTCTGGATACGCTACTCACTCTAGCTAATTTCTCTCTCTCTCTCTGTTTCTCTCTCACTCCGTATCTCTCTCTCTCTCTGTCTCTCTCTCTCTCTCTGTCTCTCTCTCCGTCTCTCTCTCTCTCTGTCTCTCTCTCTCGCTCTCTGTCACCAAACAGGATAAAAGTGGTTGCTCAATGCTCTGCATATCTCAAAGCAAAACACAACACCCCCCATATTGATATTGAGCTATGAGAATGTCTTCGTGTTTTGAAATTATAACAAAAAGGGAAGCTATGGTTGTGCTTTTATATCTTCATTTTCTCCTCAATGGATGCAAAGCTTTATTCAATTGGAGGCTTCTTATCACAATGTGAGCAGTTACTTGTCTGGGTTGTGAGACAGGATTGTACTGAATCATGGGGGCACACATGTACGCACACAGACAAGGACGCACATGCAAACACACTCTGACTAATGCATTTACACACACACATTCAGACTCAATAGGAGTTTTTTCACGTGGACTTACTAAAATAAAAATAGGCACCTCTATTCATGAATTAAAATAAACTTTGAAATGACGTACACTGTAGTGAATGGTATCTGGTGAAATGATAACACTCTTTTGCCCCTAAACATCATATTGAGAGATTTACGTGTGTGTGTGTGTGCGTGCGTGCGTGCATGTGCATCACTCCGTAAATTAGTCAGGGAAGATGTTTCTTCTCCTTTCTATTCCTGAGAAGTTTGAATTATGTGCCGTCAGAGACAAGAGTCCCCGCTTTGAACATTTCAATCCAAATGAGTTGTGTGCATCACCGGGTTTTGCAGTTCTCTTCATCTCCCATTCAGAAGATGCTGACATCGGCTTTCCTTGTAAATGATGCACAGAACGGCTATATCTCACAACCGCTGTCAAATTAAAGCTAATTGTGTCACCATACCCAAGTGAGAGAATAGGTTGAGATAGTGGTGTAATGTGTTATCAAGTTCATTGCTGTTTATTCCGTTTTAAAGCCAAACACGGTGAGACCTTTTGTTACTCCAAAACCAATTGGCTCACACTTTGTCCGCATTACTCTGGCACTGTATTTGATTTACAACACAAAATAAGTTGCTGTCTGCACATTCATGATAACTTTTTCTAGCTTCAAAATAAGGAATAATGACTCATGATCATTTCACTTAGAGTAATGTAAAAAGTTTAATTTCTTAGCTTATGGAAAATGTGTCATTACTGTAGCTTAATGCAAAATGCATCAGACATGTTCCTTTTAATTGGAAGTTTTTGTTTTAATTAGTTTGACCCTCTAAACCTTGTATTTTTTTCAGCGATGCTGTTTTAGTTGCAGTGTCTTTGATTGAATAGAATTCCAGCCTTAGTATGTAACTTTAGGTCTAAAACAGCTAGGGTTAGAGTTAGTGTGGCCAACCTAAATGTTAGGTAAAAGTTAGGGTTGAGGTAGTCTCACATAGCCATACAGTACCTCCAAATCAAGATCTAGTCAGCTGGCTTCCAGAGGCTACATTTTATTGAATGTTACATTTCAAAAACCCTTCCCACATGCCCGTAGAAGAGGTGTTGCATGTGATGTTCGTCACTGTTTTCCAACCGGATACATTTTGCAGAGAGGTGTTGCATATGCTAGTTTACAACATTACAGAAAATGTATAAAAAGCTGAGGGAAAACTGAATTCTGTTTTAATATATAATATCAAATCAAATGTGATATCTCAAAGTGCTGTACAGATTCCCAGCCTAAAACCCCAAACAGCAAGCAATTCAGGTGTAGAAGCACGGTGGCTAGGAAAAACTCCCTAGAAAGGCCAGAATCTAGGAATAAACCTAGAGAGGAACCAGACTATGAGGGATGGCCAGTCCTCTTCTGGCTGTGCTAGGTGGAGATCATAACAGAATATGGCCAAGATGTTCAAATGTTCATAGATGACCAGCAGGGTCAAATAATAATAATCACAGAGGTTGTCAAGGGTGCAACAGGTCAGCACCTCAGGAGTAAATGTCAGTTGGCTTTTCATAGCCAATCATTCAGAGTATCTCTACCGCTCCTGCTGTCTCTAGAGAGTTGAAAACAGGTGAACAGGTGAACAGGTCAGGGTTCCATAGCCTCAGGCAGAACAGTTGAAACTGGAGCAGCAGCACGGCCAGGTGGACTGGGGACAGCAAAGAGTCATCAGGCCAGGTAGACCTGGGTCATGGTCCTAGGGCTCAGGTCCTCCGAGAGAGAAACAAAGAAAGAAAGAGAGAATTAGAGAGAGCATACTTAAATTCACACAGGACACCAGAAAAGACAGGAGAAATACTCCAGATATAACAGACTGACCCCAGCCTCCTGACACATAAACTACTGCAGCATAAATACTGGAGGCTGAGACAGGAGGGGTCGGGAGACACTGTGGCCCCATCTGACGATACCCCCGGAAAGGGCAACACAGGCAGGATGTAACCCCACCCACTTTGCCAAAGCACAGCCCCCACACCACTAGAGTGATATCTTCAACCAGCAATTCACCATCCTGAGATAAGGCTGAGTATAGCCCACAAAGATCTCCGTCACGGCACAACCCTCGGGGGGGCGCCAACCCAGACAGGAAGAACACGTCAGTGACTCAACCCATTCAAGTGACGCACCCCTCCTAGGGACAGCATGAAAGAGCACCATTAAGCCAGTGACTCAGCCCCTGTAAGAGGGTTAAAGTTCCGGTACAAGTAATAACGGCTATACGCACCAGGGCTCCAGTACGCCTTCCCAGCCCAGTACGTCCTGTGCCAACCCACTGTACTTGTCCTGAGAAGCGTATTAAAGTTCCGGTACAAGTGATGCCAGCTATATGCACCAGGTCTCCAGTGCGCCACCACAGTCCAGTACGTCCTGTGCCTCCTCCCCGCACTTGCCCTGAGGTGCGTGTCACCAGCCCGGTGCCACCTGTACCGGCCCCACGCATCAGGCCTCCAGTGTGCCTCCACAGTCCAGTACGTCATGTGCCTCCTTCCCACACTCGCCCTGAGGTGCGTGTCACCAGTCCAGAGCTTCCGGCGACAGTTCCCCGTCCAGAGCTTCCGGAGACAGTTCCCAGTCCAGAGCTTCCGGCGACAGTTCCCAGTGCAGAGCTTCCGGCGACAGGTCCCAGTCCAGAGCTTCCTGCGACAGGTCCCAGTCCAGAGCTTCCGGCGACGGTCCACAGTCCGGAACCTCCGGCGATGGTCCACTGGCCGGAACCTCCGGTGACGGTCCACTGGCCGGAACCTCCAGTGACGGTCCACGGTCCGGAACCTCAGGCGACGGTCCGCGGTCCGGAACCTCCTGAGACGGTCCATGGTCCCGGACCCTCCTGAGATGGTCAACGGTCCAGAACCACCTGCGACTGTCGGCGGTCCAGAGCCTCTAGCGACGGTCTGCGGTCCAGAGCCTCTAGCGACGGTCTGCGGTCCAGAGCCTCTAGCGACGGTCTGCGGTCCAGAGCCTCTAGCGACGGTCTGTGTCCAGAGCCTCTAGCGACGGTCTGCGGTCCAGAGCTTCCAGCGACGGTCTGCAGTCCAAAGTCTCCAGCGACGGTCTGCGGTCCAGAGCTTCCTGCGACGGTATGCAGTACAGAGCCTCCTGCGAGGGTTCCCAGTCCGGAGCCTCCGGAGTCCCCGGCGACGATCCACGGTCCGGAGCACCCCGCAACGATCCACTGTCCGGACCATCCGGTGACGATTCACAGTCCGGTTCCCCCGGTGACGATCCACGGTCCGGAGCTTCCGGCGACTGTCCCTGCACCAGAGCTGCTATTGAGGATGACGTATCCACGGGCGGAGTGGGTACTTCCCCCCACACTGGAGCCTCCCCCAACGGTAGATGCCCACCCAGACCCTCCCCTATTGAGTCAGGTAATGCGGTCGGAGTCCGCACCTTTGGGGGGGTACTGTCACGCCCTAACCATAGAGAGCTTTTTATTCTCTATGTTGGTTAGGTCGGGGTGTGACTAGGGTGGGACATCTAGGTGATTATATTTCTATGTTGGCCTGGTATGGTTCCCAATCAGAGGCAGCTGTTTATCGTTGTCTCTGATTGGGGATCATATTTAGGCAGCCAATTCCCCTTTATGCTTTGTGGGATCTTGACTATCTATAGTTGCCTGTGAGCACTATAGCAGCTTCACGTTTTGTTTTGCATTTATTGTTTTCTTTGAGTTTCACTTCAAAATAAAGAGGATGGAACCATACCATGCTGCAGCTTGGTCCACTCATTGTAACGATCGTGACAAGTTGGTGTTGATCATTGCTAGACAGTCATCTTGCCATAGATTTAAGCCAATTTAAGTCAAAACTGTAACTAGGCCAGTCAGGAACATTCAATGTCATCTTGGTAAGCAACTCCAGCATATATTTGGCCTTGTGTTTTAGGTTATTGTCCTGCTGAAAGATTAATTGGTCTCCCAATGTCAGAAGGAATGCAGACTGAACCAGATTTTTCTCTAGGATTTTGCCTGTGCTTAGCTCTATTCCAGATATTTTTTATCCTAAAAACTCCTTAGTCCTTGTCAATGACAAGCATACGCATAACATGATGCAGCCACCACCATGTCTCAAAATATGAAGAGTGGTACTCAGTGATGTGTTGTATTTGATTTGCCCCAAACATAACACTTTGTATTCAGGACATAAAGTTAATTTCTTTGCCATTTTGTTTTTGCAGTTTTACTTCAGTGCCTTATTGCAAACAGCATGCATGTTTTGGAAAATGTGTATTCCTTCTTTTCACTCGGTCATTTAGGTTAGTATTGTGGAGTAAGTAGAATGTTGTTGAGCCATCCTCAGTTTTCTCCTATCACAGCCTTTTACTCTATAACTGTTTTAATGTCACCATTGGCCTCATGGTGAAATCCCTGAGCAGCGGTTTCCTTCTTCTCCGGCAAGTGAGTTATGAAGGACACCTGTATCTTTGTAGTGACTGGGTGAATTGATACACCATTCAAAATGTCATTAATAACTTCACCATGCTCAAAGAGATATTCAATGTCTGCTTTTATTTTTACCCGTCCACCAATAGGTGCCCTCCTTTGAGACTCATTGGAAAATCTTTTAATTTTATTTAATTTTATTTCACCTTTATTTAACCAGATAGGCTAGTTGAGAACAAGTTCTCATTTGCAACTGCGACCTGGCCAAGATAAACCAAAGCAGTTCGACACACACAACAACATAGAGTCACACATGGAATAAACAAACATACAGTCAATAACACAGTAGAAAGATCTATATACAGCATGTGCAAATGAGGTAGGATGAGAGAGGTAAGTTAATAAATAGGCCGTGGTGGCGATGTAATTACAATATAGAAATTAAACACTGGAATGGTAGGATGTGCAGAAAATGAATGTGTAAGTAGAGATACTGGGGTGCAAAGGAGCAAGATAAAAAAATACAGTATGGGGATGAGGTAGATTGAATGGGCTATTTACAGATGAGCTATGGACAGGTGCAGTGATCTGTGAGCTGCTCTGACAGCTGGTGCTAAAGCTAGTAATGGAGGTAAGAGTCTCCAGCTTTAGTGATTTTTGCAGTTTGTTCCAGTCATTAGCAGCAGATAACTGGAAGGAGAGGTTGCTGAAGGAAGAATTGGCTTTGGGGGTGACCAGTGAGATATACCTGCTGGAGCACGTGCTACGGGTGGGTGCTGCTATGTTGACCAGTGAGCTGAGATAAGGCGGGGCTTTACCTAGCAGAGACTTGTAGATGACCTGGAGCCAGTGGGTTTGGCGATGAGTATGAAGCGAGGGCCAGCGTACAGAGTGTACAGGTCACAGTGGTGGGAAGTATAGGAGGCTTTGGTGGCAAAACGGATGGCACTGTGGTAGACTGCATCCAATTTGTTGAGTAGAGTGTTGGAGGCTATTTTGTAAATGACATCGCCAAAGTCGAGGATCGGTAGGATAGTCAGTTTTATGAGGGTATGTTTGGCAGCATGAGTGAAGGATGCTTTGTTGCAATATAGGAAGCCGATTCTAGATTTAATTTTGGTTTGGAGATGTTTAATGTGAGTCTGGAAGGAGAGTTTACAGTCTAACCAGACACCTAGGTATTTGTAGTTGTCCACATATTCTAAGTCAGAACCGTCCAGAGTAGTGATGCTGTACGGGCGGGCAGGTGCGGGCAGTGATCGTTTGAAGACCATGCATTTAGTTTTGCTTGCATTTAAGAGCAGTTGCAGGCCACGGAAGGAGAGTTGTATGGTACTGAAGCTCATCTGGAGGTTAGTTAACAGTGTCCAAAGAAGGGCAAGAAGTATACAGAATGGTGTCGTCTGCGTAGAGGTGGATCAAAGAATCACCAGCATCAAGAACGACATCATTGATGTATACAGAGAAGAGTCGACCCGAGAATTGAATCCTGTGGCACCCCCATAGAGACTGCCAGAGGTCCGGACAGCAGGCCCTCCAATTTGACATACTGAACTCTATCAGAGGAGTAGTTGGTGAACCAGGCGAGGCAATCATTTGAGAAACCAAGGCTGTTGAGTCTACTAATAAGAATGTTGTGATGGACAGAGTCGAAAGCCTTGGCCAGGTCGATGAATATGGCTTTACAGTAATGTCTCTTATCGATGGCGGTTATGATATCGTTTAGGACCTTGAGCGTGCCTGAGGTGGACCCATGCATGACCAGCTCTGAAACCAGATTGCATAGCAGAGAACGTATGGTGGGATTCAAAATGGTCGGGTAATCTGTTTGTTAACTTGGTTTTCGAAGACCTTAGAATGGCAGGGTAGAATAGATATACAGGTAGGTCTGTAGCAGTTTGGTTTTAGAGTGTCTCCCCCTTTGAAGAGGGGGATGACCGCGGCAGCTTTCCAATCTATGGGAATCTCAGACTATACGAAAGAGAGGTTGAACAGGCTAGTAAATAGGGGTTGCAACAATTTCGGCAGATCATTTTAGAAAGAGAAGGTCCAGATTGTCTAGCCAGTCAGGTCTGGAGAGAACCAAGGTTTATATCTGTTCCTGGTTCTACATTTTTTGAATGGGGCATGCTTATTTAAGATGGTGAGGAAGGCACTTTTAAAGAATAACCAGGCATCCTCTACTGACTGGTTGAGGTCAATATCCTTCCAGAATACCCGGGCCAGGTCGATTATAAAGGCCTGCACGCTGAAGTGTTTTAGGGAGCGTTTGACAGTGATGAGGGGTGGTCGTTTGACCGTAGACCCATTACGGATATAGGCAATGAGGCAGTGATCACTGAAATCTTGGTTGAAAACAGCAGAGGTGTATTTGGAGGGCAAGTTGGTTAGGATGATATCTATGAGGGTGCCCGTGTTTACGGATTTGGGGTTGTACCTGGTGGGTTCATTGATCATTTGTGTGAGATTGAGGGCATCAGGCTTAGATTGTAGGATGGCCGAGGTGTTAAGCATCTCCCTGGTCTTTGTCTTTGAAAACCTCCCTGTTCTTTGTATTTGAAAATCTCCCTGGTCTTTGTGGATGAATCTGTGTCTGAAATTCAGTCCTCGACTGAGGGACCTTACAGATTATTGTATGTGTGGGGCACAGAGATGAGGTAGTCATTCAAAAATCATGTTAAACACTATTATTGCACACAGTGAGTACAGTACATTCAACTTATGTGACTTGTTAAGCACATTTTTACTCCTGAACTTATTTTAGCTTTCCATGTTAACTTAATTTGTAAATATATATATTTTTAAACATAATAACACTTTGACATTAAGGGATATTGTGTGTAGGCCAGTGACACAAAATCTAAATGTAATCAAGTTTTAAATTCAGACTGCGACAAAATGTAGAAAAAGTCAAGTGGTGTGAATACTTTCTGAAGGCACTGTATTTGTACCCACCAAAAGGTGCGGCTTTGTCACTCAAGTGGTATCCTAAAACACAAGTACCATGATCATTATTTTATTTCCCAGCATGCTCTACCACAGGTGGATTTTCTGGGATTGTTTTTAATATCTGTGTTTTTTCATGTACATTGATTGATTAATCTTATGCTGCACAAAGACAAATAACATACATTTTTCTACAATAATCCAATCAGATAGATATATTTTTTTGCCCCTTCTACTTTAAATGGCTTTAGGTAGTCTCCTCACAATGTTCCTAACCCTGGCAGTCATTCTGAATGCCGGTTGTGGGTGAATAAAAAATCCAACCGTTGGATATCCTAACTCTGGCTGGAAATGTACAATTTACTCGAAAAGGCAAGGCACACTGGGAAATTATATTGGAGGCGTGGCTTAGTAGGGGCGTCATTTTAAGTTCGTTATTTTTTGCCACCTGTGATTGGAAGTGTTGCATCAGTTTAAGTGGTCTATGGTAGAGGTACTTTTTTGCCACTTTCAAGGAACAAATTGCTTTGTCACTGTGGTGGTTCCCTATAAAGGCAACATTTTCTAAAAGCACACTTTTGTACCTGTGAACTATATGTAAGAAAAGTACTATCTGAAATATGAACTGGGGTACAATTATGTACCTATAACTAAAGCTACAAGGAATGTAACTTACAGGGTACCAGACCAGTGACATTGGTTTTCAGGTACAAATTAAGAGTTTATTTCCAGTACACTATGTCCACCAATTTTTTACATTTGTGTTTTTTCAGCAGAAATTATTGCTTACACCTTCATGTGTATGTATTAATGTTTAATGTTAATGTTCAATGTTCTCAGATTTTTTTATTAATAGATTTATTTTTTTGTAAAACACTATCTATTCAATGTTTAGCTGGAACGGAATGTTAATTTGCTGTATATTTGACTGTAATATGTGGTTGTCTCACCGAGCTATCTTAAGTTGAATGCACTCACTGTAAGTCACTCTGTATAAGAACATATGTTAAATTACACTTTTCAAATGTAAATGTTTTACATACAGATCTCATATTACTGTATTGATTCATTTTTTGAAAAAATGTTTTAATTTGTTGATGTCACAAATGTAAGATTTGTACAGTTATTTATTATATTTGACTGTGTAAAACCTAGTAGTACTACTTATTTCTCTGAGAGTGAGGCGGGTACTGTATATAGCGTTTTGCAAAAAAACATGATTATTTGTCTCTCTGAAATGAAACCATCAAGTGATAGATTTCAAACAAATACTTGTCAGCCATTTAATAACCCCATGCCTTGAATAGATAGTGAAAAAAACACCAATCTCTTTCATAAGTTCTTTAAACAATAAAAGCTTGTTTGTTCCTTTTAGAGTCATACGGTTCACCACAAACATGACATACATCAACATATTTTGATGGAGTTTTAATCAGCAATTTCCCAGCCATCCTCATGCTGTTGCTCCTACGGCACTAATCTAGTGGACACCTTTTGAACTCCGTCCAATCAAGACATTTGATTGGTTTGACATGTTGTGAGGCGTCACTTATTTACACTGGGTTTCCACCACTTTGTAGCTACTATCTGCTATTAACTTCACCGGGCTTTCTGATTAAGGATGGATGCCTGGTTCTCAACAAGGCTAGGGTTCAGTTTGAGGGTTAGGGTTAAACTGAGATGAAGACATGACGCTAGAGATAGGGTTGAACCAGGTTGTGGACATGAAGCCAGGGTCAGGGTTCGAGTTGAACTGGGATGTGGACCTGAAGCTAAAGTTATGTTTGGGTTGAACCGGGATGTGAACATGAAGTTAGGGTTAGGGTTGAACAGGGATGTATGTTATCCCTTCTATACACCACAAAGCTTTTCATTTCAACTTTTTTTTTACATCAAATATTGCACATTTACTGTATCTAGGAAACTACCTAAAGAGAACCCTCTACCAAGGGAAGGGAGAAGAGCTAAGGGAAGTGGACAGAATTAGGTAAACCTTCATTACATTTGTAAAATGACAAATGAATCCAACTGCTGCTGTTGTGGCCTGATTAATATATCAGATGCAATCCAGCCTAACAAGGATCAAGATGGCTTTGCATTTTCTGTTATTAAAAACCTCCTCACAGATGCTCACCACCACCTCAATGCTGTGTATGTGCATCATGTGAATTATACATTTTTAATTGCAGTTTGCATATTCAAACAGTCTGAAATAGTCTCTGCTTTGTGTTACGGGGAGAAATACAATTTCATATTTGTGACACTTATGAGATGCAGTAAGTATAAGAGTATGAGATATGTGTCAATAAGTAAACAGTTGCAGGAAAATTATTATTTTAATATTGTGATACTTTGTGTTTGATGTTATTTTGGTATTAATTCATAAATTCAAAACAAATCACAACGATTTATGGACAGAAGTGTCACATACATACAGTATGCATGCTGTATCATTTATCATTTATCATGTATCATTTCATTTACCTTCATATAGACTCAAAGTTTTACAAAATTAATATTGTAATATAATATATAGAGGGAGGGGTGAGCAGGCGGAAAGCATTAAAACTATTAATTAAGCTCTAAACTGGATCACACCTTTCAGTTCTGGAATAAGAAGGAAGGATGATAGCCAGGGTCTGCTCCACCGAGATAGACCAGAGCAGAATTGTCGGGTTACACCTAAATTAGGGATTATTTTCTCTAAGGAGGATGAAAGGTTGTTTTATAGGCCCACAAGTGAAAAGAAAGTCTTATTCAACGCAAGACTATTTTGCCAAGTGAAAAGCAAAAAAAAAGTATTTTAGATAATAGAGCTGAAGATGAAAGGTGATTAATCATTGAGTCTATTAAACATCTAGTTTTATGGTAGAGGATTTACATTTGGCTATCACTGTGGATCAGGCCGGTGCGTTTTTTTCAATTGTGACTGAAATCAAGGTGGTTTCTTTATAAAAAAATATATATATATGATTCTAACGTTTACAAAAAAGAGTGACTTTTTTAATATTGAAGGTTTTCAGTACAGTAGGCCTGTGTTATTGAGAAATATTCCATTTTTTATACAGTCGAAGTCGGAAGATTACATACACCTTAGCCAAATACATTTCAACTCAGTTTTTCACAATTCCTGACATTTAATCCTAGTAAAAAAAAAACTGTATTAGGTCAGATAGGATCACCACTTTATTATAAGAATGTGAAATGTCAGAATAATAGAGGCGAGAACGATTTATTTCAGCTTTTCAGCACTCTTATGCCTTGGGAGTAGAAGCTGTTAAGGAGCCTTTTGGACCTAGACTTGGTGCTCCGGTACCGCTTGCTGTGCGGAAGCAGAGAGAACAGTCTACCACTCAGCTCATCCCAGTCTACAAAGTATGTCTGCAGTTAGAGAAGGCTGAAAAGGTGGAGAATTAAAGCTGGACTCCAGAAGAAACTGAAGCCCTACAGAACAGAGTCCACTACTGGGCAGCCCTGGTGGACAGCGCCGATTACCTGGATGGATGGCAATGGATACCGTCTCTGAGTACATCCGTTTCCGTGAGGATCTCGTTATTCCCCAAAAAAAGAAAGTATCCCATGTACCACAATAATAAACTGTGGGTAACTCAGGAATTAAAATAAAAATAGTGTTTAAATCAGGTGGCAGTAAAGAGGAAAGGAAAAATATTCAGACGCAAGGCAGCATACAAAGACAAAATAGAAAAACTTTTCAAGGACAGTAGAAAAGCCTGGCAAGGGCTAAAAACCATCACAGCCTACAAACCAAAGAGACATTGTATGACAGTTGAAAATGATCTTGCTTTTGCAAATGATTTGAACAGTTTCTATTGTAGGTTTGACATGTGTGATTTTACATCGCAGCAGAAAGTGGCCTTGGATAGTATAGACAGCATACCAGCTGTTGAAATACATCTCTGTGAATGACGTCAAGCAACACTTTCAACGTGTCAACCCACGAAAATCATATAGTCCAGACGGCGTCAGAAGCAAGGCACTTTAGGCATGCGCAGACTAGCTCACATTACCGTTACAGAAGCTGTTCCAGCTGTCACTGAACAGTGGGATAATTCCAGATTTATGGAAGAAGTCGCTGATTGTCCCAATTATTCAAAAACATATTCTTTCTGGTCTCTCATCCCAATTAGACTCAAATCAATTCGCCTACGGTGCTTCCAGGAATGTTGATACTGCATTACTGGTCATGCTGAACAATATCTACAAACATTTAGAAAAGGCAAATATCCTAATGAAAATTGTATTCATTGAATTCAGTAGTGCATTTAACACCATCCAACCCCACCTACAGGTGGACAAAGTGGTGAATTTGGGTGTCAACTCTCTACTGATCAAGTGGATTAATAGTTTCCTTGTGAACGTACCCAACAAGTGAAGTTTAACTCCGCCATCTCTAGAACGGTGAATACGTATGCCCCTCAATGTTGCATACTTTCACCGATACAGTACACACTGTACACAAACAATTGTCAAGCCTCTGATGCAGATGACACAGTAAATATGCAGATGACACTGCAAATATGCAGATGACACTGTAAATATGCAGATGACACTGTAAATATGCAGATGACACTGCTGATTAGGGTTTCTTCCACCCAGTCTCTCCACAAGATTTTGACAGAGAAACAGAAAAAATTGTCCAATGGTGTGCAGATAACTTTCTTGAAATAAACGTTAACAAAACAAAAGAGATGGAAATTGAAAGAACAAAACTCCAGTACCCCCTACGAAGATCAATGGGGAATCAGTTTATAGAGTGACCACATAAGTACCTGGGAATCGAAACAGACAAACTGAAATTCAGTGACTACTCCTTTGCAACAGAGAATGTTTTTTTTTTTACACAAACTGATCCATTTTAATGTTGACTACCATATATTACAAATGTTCAATAAATCTGTCCTGCAGAGTGCGCTGTCCTGTGGTCTGATATGCATGTTTGGAAACATGCGAGTGCAAGACCAAGTCAAGCTTCAGCGTTTGATTAAGACGCAGGGAAGGATAATTGGTATAGATCAAGTATTAGCCACCAACCTGTACACAAAACTCATCCTCCTAAAACTTGAAAGTATTTTACAGTACTCATCCCCTTCACTCAATATTACACCACAGCAGCAGCAAGGGGAAAGAGACTTCTTCAAAATAAAATTAAAACAGATAGATATGGGGACTCTTTTATTCCAACAGCCATTAGGCTGTATAATAAATTGTATGTTGTTCCCTTGAGTATACAATATATTGCACTTTCACTTTAAATGTGTAGCTGTAGCACTTTGAATAAATTATTTTGAGTAGTTTGTGTGTTCATGTTTTATGTACTGTCTTTTTAAGCACATGACCAAATGAATTTCCAGCTAGTTGGATAATGAAGTTGATCTGAATCTGACTGGAGTCTGACCATTTTTTGGGCCTTCCTCAGACAACGCCTAGTATATAGGTCCTGGGTGGCAGGAAGCTTAGCCCCAGTGATGTACTGGGCCGTATGTACTACCCTCGATAGCGCCTTGCGGTCAGATGCCGAAAAGTTGCCATACCAGGCAGTGATACAACCAATCAGGATAATCTCAATGGTGCAGCTGTAAAACTTTTTGAGGATCTGGGGACCAATGTCAAGTCTTTTCAGTCTCCTGATAGGGAAAAGGTGTTTTCATGCCCTCTTCACGACTGTCTTGGTGTGTTTGGATCATGATAGTTTGTTGGTGATGTGGACACCAAGGAACTTGAAGCTATCGACCCGCTCCACTACATTCCCGTCGATGAGAATGGGGTCCTGATCGGCCCTCCTTTTCCTGTAGTCCACGATCAGCTCCTTTGTCTTGCTCACCTTGAGGGAGAGGTTGTTGTCCTAGCACCACACTACCAGGTCTCTGACCTCCTCCCTATAGGCTGTCTCATCGTTGTCGGTGTCACTGTTGTGTCATCAGCAAACTTAATGATGGTGTTGGAGTCGTGCTTGGCCACGCAGTCGTGGGTGAACAGGGAGTACAGGAGGGGATTAAGAACGCACCCCTGAGGGGCCCCAGTGTTGAGGAACTGCGTGGCAGATGTGTTGTTGCCTAATCTTTCCACCTCCTGGGGGCGGCCCGTCAGGAAGTCCAGGATCTAGTTGCAGAGGGAGGTGTTTAGTCCCAGGATCCTTAGCTTAGTGATGAGCTTTGTGGGCACTATTGTTTTGAACGCTGAGCTGTAGTCAATGAACAGCATTCTCACATAGGTGTTCCTTTTGTCCAGGTGGGAGTGTGATTGAGATTGCGTCATCTGTAGATCTGTTGGGGCAGAATGCGAATTGGAGTTGGTCTAGGGTTTCCAGGGATGATGGTGTTGATTTGAGCCATGACCAGTCTTTCAAAGCACTTCATGGCTACTGAAGTGAGTGCCAAGGGGCAGTAGTCATTAGGCAGGATACCTTCGCTTTCTTGGGCATAGTGACTATTGTGGTCTGCTTGAAACATGTAGGTGTTGTAGACTCGGTCAGAGAGAGGTTGAAAATGTCAGTGAAAACAACGGCTACAGAGAGGGTGATCTCAGTCATCTGCAACAGCTGGTGCTCTCATGCACGCTTCAGTGTTGCTTGCCTTGAAGCGAACATAAAAGGCATTTAGCTCGTCTGGTAGGTTTGCTTCACTGGGCAGCTCGCGTCTGGTCTCTTGATAAGTGTGTGTATTTTTCCAGTCCTGCTAAGCATTCCAAATGTAATGAGTACTTTCGGTGTCAGGGAAAATGTGTGCAGTAAAAAGTATATTATTTTATTTAGGAATGTGGTGAAGTAAAAGTAAAAGTTGTCAAAAATATAAAAAGTAAAGTACAGATACCCCAAAAAACTACTTAAGTAGTACTTTAAAGTTTTTTAACTTAAGTACTTTACACCCCTGGCTAAAAGACACCTCATTCAACATAGACTAACAACTAGATAGCCACCACTGCCTCACATTGCATTTTCAAAAGCTAAAATGTCAAAGGAATATTATTAAGCTGTAATACTGTATGTGAGTAAAGCTATCAAAGTTGATTAATAGTTCAAGCATGAAGCTACCATTTACAGTGCCTTGCGAAAGTATTTGGCCCCCTTGAACTTTGCGACCTTTTGCCACATTTCAGGCTTCAAACATAAAGATATAAAACTGTATTTTTTTGTGAAGAATCAACAACAAGTGGGACACAATCATGAAGTGGAACGACATTTATTGGATATTTCAAACTTTTTTAACAAATCAAAAACTGAAAAATTGGACGTGGAAAATTATTCAGCCCCTTTACTTTCAGTGCAGCAAACTCTCTCCAGAAGTTCAGTGAGGATCTCTGAATGATCCAATGTTGACCTAAATGACTAATGATGATAAATACAATCCACCTGTGTGTAATCAAGTCTCCGTATAAATGCACCTGCACAGTGATAGTCTCAGAGGTCCGTCAAAAGCGCAGAGAGCATCATGAAGAACAAGGAACACACCAGGCAGGTCCGAGATACTGTTGTGAAGAAGTTTAAAGCCGGATTTGGATACAAAAATATTTCCCAAGCTTTAAACATCCCAAGGAGCACTGTGCAAGCGATAATATTGAAATGGAAGGAGTATCAGACCACTGCAAATCTACCAAGACCTGGCCGTCCCTCTAAACTTTCAGCTCATACAAGGAGAAGACTGATCAGAGATGCAGCCAAGAGGCCCATGATCACTCTGGATGAACTGCAGAGATCTACAGCTGAGGTGGGAGACTCTGTCCATAGGACAACAATCAGTCGTATATTGCACAAATCTGGCCTTTATGGAAGAGTGGCAAGAAGAAAGCCATTTCTTAAAGATATCCATAAAAAGTGTTGTTTAAAGTTTGCCACAAGCCACCTGGGAGACACACCAAACATGTGGAAGAAGGTGCTCTGGTCAGATGAAACCAAAATTGAACCTTTTGGCAACAATGCAAAACGTTATGTTTGGCGTAAAAGCAACACAGCTCATCACCCTGAACACACCATCCCCACTGTCAAACATGGTGGTGGCAGCATCATGGTTTGCTTTTCTTCAGCAGGGACATTTGCTTTTCTTCAGCAGGGACAGGGAAGATGGTTAAAATTGATGGGAAGATGGATGGAGCCAAATACAGGACCATTCTAGAAGAAAACCTGATGGAGTCTGCAAAAGACCTGAGACTGGGACGGAGATTTGTCTTCCAACAAGACAATGATCCAAAACATAAAGCAAAATCTACAATGGAATGGTTCAAAAATAAACATATCCAGGTGTTAGAATGGCCAAGTCAAAGTCCAGACCTGAATCCAATCGAGAATCTGTGGAAAGAACTGAAAACTGCTGTTCACAAATGCTCTCCATCCAACCTCACTGAGCTCGAGCTGTTTTGCAAGGAGGAATGGGAAAAATGTCAGTCTCTCGATGTGCAAAACTGATAGAGACATACCCCAAGCGACTTACAGCTGTAATCGCAGCAAAAGGTGGCACTACAAAGTATTAACTTAAGGGGGCTGAATAATTTTGCACACCCAATTTTTCAGTTTTTGATTTGTAAAAAAAGTTTGAAATATCCAATAAATGTCGTTCCACTTCACGATTGTGTCCCACTTGTTGTTGATTCTTCACAAAAAAATACAGTTTTATATCTTTATGTTTGAAGCCTGAAATGTGGCAAAAGGTCGCAAAGTTCAAGGGGGCCGAATACTTTCGCAAGGCACTGTAGCTGAGCTCAATTGGATAAAATTATAATTTGGGAACTTTTCTCCCTGTTCCTTTTCTTCCTTTAAATGTATGGTTGTCAACTGTCCAGCTCTATGTGAGAATTATTCTCCAATTTCTTATGATCTTTACTCTTGACACTCTAGCTGACCTAGGGTTTATTCAGACAAATGTCTTGTCATGAAAGATACAGTATGTGGCAGTTAGAATGTGAATCATCCAAAGAACCTTGCTGGTTGCACTTCATTTTCATAACACACTGATCAAAAAGTTTTTATTCCAGGCCAAGCTCTTCACTGTCCTGGCACCCCAATGGTGGAACTAGCTTTGCCCTAAAGCTAGGACCCCCCCCCCCCCCCCCCCCCCCCATAAATATTATGCATGACGACTGTTAGAAATGGTTTTGAAATACAATACAAGTATTTCATTAATTATGAGTTAACATCTTCATGGGGGGGGGGGGGGGGGGGGGGGGGGGTTTATCACCATGCAGGCTGTAAACAGTCATCTCTGCTGTTGGGAGGAAAAGAGATCTATGCATATTTTACAGGAATTGTCTAAGACTCCAGTTATTTGTTGACATTTAGAGTAAAAGAAAGAGACATATTTGACAAGCAATCTTTTGGCTGCAGACCGAAACAGATCCGGGTTGGGGGAGTTTAAAAACAAAACACCCACGGAGAAAGAACTATGTGTTTTGTTTTCCAGGAAAGTATAGCATTAGACTCCTTGGTTCCTCTGGCATTATCTTCAAAGGGGGAGTCATGTATTTGGTTGCTGGAGTATTACTGTGATCAAAGCCGACGGGATATAATAACCAGCTTTAGAGAATATGTGTGGCGTTATTTTAAAATAAATGCCTCTCTCATGCAGATTACAGAACATAGCCAAGTGGAGCAAAGGATTCATTTACATCTGGGGCCTGTCCATTTGTGCATGTGTAAGGAATAAACATCAGGTATTGATCTATCTGGAAATATTTTCTTTATCAACGCTAAGCTGGGAAATATTACAGAAGCTCATCTAGAGAATTTGTTCCAATTTGTTGTAAACAACCTGTGCTTTGAGTTGTGCCTAAATTGTGTATGTGCACTTTGAGTTGTGCCTAGAAGGAATGAGATTTGGAAAGGTGGAGCTGTGTTGGGAATCGTGTTGTTAATGCAGTGGAAATAGAACGCCCTGGGGGAACACAATCGAGTGTGTGTGTGTGTGTGTGTGTGTGTGTGTGTGTGTGTGAGTGTGTATGTGTGTGTGTGTGTGTGTGTGTGTGTGTGTTTAAGTTAGCTGGAGAAGAAAAGCAAGAGAATTAGATAAGCTTTGCTTAACCATGGGTAAATGACTAGATGTTTCTAAGGCTATTTCATAAATGTTTTAATTTTTCCATATTTGAAGGGCAGGATATGTACACTATATATACAGAAGTATGTGGACACTCCAAATGAGTGGATTTGCCTATTTCAGCCACACCCGTTGCTGACTGGTGTATAAAATCGAGCACACGGCCATGCAATCTCCATAGACAAACATTGACAGTAGAGTGCTGAAGAGCTCAGCGACTTTCAACGTGGCACCGCCATATGATGCCACCTTTCCAACAAGTCAGTTCGTCAAATTTCTGCTCTGTTAGAACTGCCCTGGTCAACTGTAAGGGCTGTTATTGTGAAGTGGAAATGTTTAGGAGCAACAATGGCTCAGCTGAGAAGTGGTAGGCCTCATAAGCTCACAGAACGGGACCGCCGAGTGCTGAAGCGCGTAGCATGTAAAAAATGATCTAAGCTCAGTTGCAACACTGAGTTCCAAACTTCCTCTGGAAGCAATGTCAACACAAGAACTGTTTGTCAGGAGCTTCATGAAATGGGTTTCCATGGCCGAGCAGCCGCACGCACACAAGCCTAAGATCCCCATGTGCAATGCCAAGCGTCGGCTGGAATGGTGTAAAGCCATTGGACCCTGGAGCAGTGGAAATGCATTCTCTGGAGTGATAAATCCCACTTCCCCATCTGAAAGTCCGGCAAACAAATCTGGTTTTGGCGGATGGCAGGAGTAACCTACCTGCCCTAATGCATAGTGCGAACATTAAAGTTTGGTGGAGGAGAAATAATGGTCTGGGCCTGTTTTTCATGGTTCAGGCTAGGCCCCTTAGTTCCAGTGAAGGGAAATCTTAATACTACAGCATACAATGACATTCTAGACAATTCTGTTCTTCCAACTTTGTGGTAACAGTTTAACTCTTCAAGTCATCCCCCTCCTATGTTATTTTCAATTCCATTTCTCATCCCAGTACCATCATTGGAGCTTCATTCATTGTCAGAATGCGACAACAATTCTAGAACCCATTTATTGTCCCTGGTGGCATTTTCATCAAGCAGCTAGTTTATTCTCTAGCTTCAATCCCATTCTGAAATGTGAAATCCCTTCCATCCCCGCCATGACACAGAACTCCATCACCATTGTTTGCCCCAGTTTCAAAGCAAACATCATATCTTCACCCTCTCGATATTTTATTTACAGCGCCATCAAAAAGTATTCACACCCATTTACTTTTTTGTGTTACAGCCTGAATTTAAAGTTGATTAAATTGAGATTTTTGTGTCACTTGCCTACACACAATACACCACAATGTCAACATTTTTACAATTTCATAAAAAATGTCAAGCATAAATGTCTTGAGTCAATAAGTATTCAACCCCTTTATTATGGAAAGCCTAAATCAGTTCAGAAGTAACCATTTACTTAACAAGTCACATAATAAGTTGCACGGACTCACTTTGTGTGCAATAATAGTGTTTAGCATGATTTTTGAATGACTACCTCATCTCTGTTACCCACACATGCATATAATTGTAAGGTCCCTCAGTCGAGGACTGCATTTCAAACACAGATTCAACCACAAACACCAGGGAGGTGTTGCAATACCTTGCAAAGAAGGGCACCTATTGGTAGAGCATGGTGAAGGGATTTCACCATGAGGCCAATGGTGACTTTAAAACAAGCTGTGATAGGAGTTCACTGAGGATGGATCAACAACATTGTAGTTGCTCCCCAATACTAACCTAAATGACAGAATGAAAAGAAGGAAGCCTGTACAGAATAAAAAACATTCCAAAACATGCGTCCTGTTTGCAATAAGGCGCTAAAGTAATACTGCAAAAAATGTGGCAAAGAAATGTACTCTATGTCCTGAATACAAAGCCTTATGTTTGGGGGAAATCCAACACAACACATCACTGAGTACCACTCTTCATATTGTCAAGCATGTTGGTGGCTGCATGTGTAACGGATGTGAAACGGCTAGCTTAGTTAGCGTGGGCGCTAAATAGCGTTTCAATCAGTGACGTCACTTGCTCTGAGACCTTGAAGTAGTAGTTCCCCTTGCTCTGCAAGGGCCGCGGCTTTTGTGGAGCGATGGGTAACGATGCTTCGAGGGTGACTGTTGATGTGTGCAGAAGGTCCCTGGTTCGCGCCCGGGTATGGGCGAGGGGACGGTCTAAATTTGTACTGTTACACATGAGGCTATGGGTATGCTTGTCATCTGCAAGGACTAGGGAGTTTTTTAGGATAGAAATAAATGGATTAGAACTAAGCACAGGCAAAATCCTAGAGAAAAACCTGGTTCAGTCTGCTTTTCAACAGATACTGGGAGACAAATTAATCTTTCAGCAGGACAATAACCTAAAATTCAAGGCCAAATATACACTGGAGTTGCTTACCAAGACTACATTGAATGTTCATAAGTGGCCTAGTTACAGTTTTGACTTAAATTTTCTTGAAAATCTATGGCAAGACTTGAAAATGGCTGTCTAGCAATGATCAACAACAACTTGATAGAGCTTGAAGAATTTAAAAAAGAATCATGCAAATATTGTACAATCCAGGTGTGCAAAGCTCTTAAGAGACTTACCCAGAAATAATCACAGCTATAATCGCTTTGTTTCTTACATGGGATTCTAACATGTATTATAAAGCCCTTTTTACATCAGCAGATGTCACAAATTGCTATACAGATGTCACGACTTCCGCCGAAGTTGGTCCCTCTCCTTGTTCGGGCGACGTTCGGCCGGTCAACGTCACCAGCTTTCTAGTCACCACCGATCCATGTTTCATTTTCGTTTTGTTTTGTCTTCATTATCAATGTTCTTTATTTAACCCTCTGGCTTCCCTTTCTGTTTTGTGAGTGATTGTCATTGTCATGTGGGTTCGATCTTTGCGCTCTGGATATTTGAACTTTTTCTTGTTGGAACATTGCTTACATTTTGAGTAAATTCAGATTATTACTCATACCTGTGTCCTGCGCCTGACTCCGCTTCTCCATTCACCTAATCGCTGACAACAGAAACTCAGCATAAAACCCCAAACAACAAGCAATGCAGATGTAAAAGTATTGACTCAGGGGTGTGAATACTTATGTAAATTAAATATTTCTGCATTTAATCCATTTTGAATTCAGGCCATAACATAAGAAAATGTGGAATACGTTTTGGGGTATGAATACTTTCTGAAGGCACTGTATATCCTTAGAGCGTTAGTTCAAATCTAATTCCATTCCATTCTGTATGAACTAATTATATGGGCTGGACTAAGAGCTAAAGTGACAGGTGACTCAGATTACATGCCTTTCTACTGTATCATCTGTTCTTCATATCTGTCTCTGCATTTTCATCATGATTGAACATGAAACCACTTTGTTACAGGTGCCCACTACTCTGCCAACAAATACACTCCCTCCGTAACCTGGATAACCCCTGACACACAGATGCCCGGTGTTTGATACTATGACTTGTACAATACGTGAGCCATATCGCTTGTTGTAGGCCTACTTCTGCTTTTGAAATAACTACAGTCTTCGGTTAAAGCTAACCATATACCTGAATTAGCAATTACACTGAGATGGTCTGAAAAGGGTCTGTACTGTAATAACCAAGTTCCAATTTATAACGATATAAAATAACATTGGAGAAATGAACTACAGAGATAGAAAGAGATAAAGAGAGAGATAGTTATTTATCCATCAGCCATCAGTAATGTACAGTATTAGCCCTGGATCTCGTGAACATTCTGTTTCCTTCAGCCTCTCAGTGGAGTACGTGTGTGCATTTGTGAATTCATGCTTGCACGTTACCAATGGTTTCTTGCAAACAGAGAGTTGATCAACAGTTGACGTTGAAGCTATAATGGCCAAGTCAGAGCTCAGAAGGACTAGAAGACAAATAGAAGATGATTCTGCTGCTACAGCACTTCCTTCTTCCCCCATGAGAGATTAAGGATGTGACTGTCTGGATGACTTAGGTGGAACAGGGACTACCCTCTTTACATTCACCGCCAGCTTTTAACTTAAACTTTTAATGTCACTTTTCAACTAAAGCTGAGTGAAAACCCAGGCAATACATTTATGCCCTTGACATGCTCTTGAGTTGTGCAGCTGAGAGCTGTGCTGAACAGCCTGTAAGACTCACTTGCTGCATATGTCATTTCTAAACGCTTACCTTGGCTATATCGCAGTTAGTCCAAGAAGGCTCCAAGATCAAGATGGCAAGTCAAGTATATTCATTTGACTTTTACTGTACAGTATCTATGCTATGCGGCTGATGCCTGTGTTAGCAGACACATTAACTTTTCATTATAAAGCCGTAGGGAATAGATTCCCACTACAGATGTAAGATCTTGTAGTGTATTTGAGGTTTTAAAAGGCTGTTAAAGTTTGTAATTTCCACTTTGACATTTCAGACTTGATTTTCCCTCACGAAAAACGTATCAACACCTACATTCATTCAAATCCACATAATCATTCACATTTCCTGTTGCTGCAGAATTATTTTCCATCTGTAGCAAACAGGCTAAAAAAAAATCCTAAATCTGTAACAGAGTTCTTTTTGACTCCCAATGTTCATTAGTCATTCCTGAAGAAACGTATCCTTGCTCCGCGCTCTGCCTCTGTTCTAGCAAAGCTCTTTGAACTTCTGCAACTGTGAATTGAAATAGAAAGGGTTGCCAGAGAGACAGAGAAAGCAGGCCACCTCACAGCCATGTTGTACAGGTTCTGTTGTACTACAGTAAATAGGCTAGCTGCAGCTCGTCTCGTCTCAGCTCGGCAGACCAAGATCAGTGAGAACCAAAGAAGTGCCTGTTGTGCTGATTCCTAATGTCTGACTGTGACACTTCACAAGCCTCATTCTGTCCTGTGATCTCTGTTTGCTCTCCCCAGTGCAGAGCAGCGCAAGGAAAAACGCGTCTTATGATGAGCCTCCACTGCCAGAATGGCTTGACGTCTGGAGCTGAGGAACTACCCCGTTGCTTCTAGCATACAGACACTTTTTTCCTAAGGTTTGAGGACAACCTAAGCCCAAACCTACTCTGAGAAAAATGGGATACTGTTATCTTTTATTGCTTTATATTAACATCTTCTTGAGTCTTATATGAGTCTTATATCAACATAACCTGGTAGGCCGCTCAGCAAGGAAGAAGCCACTGCTCCAAAACTGCCATAAAAAAGCCAGACTATGGTTTGCAACTGCACATGGGGACAAAGATCGTACTTTTTGGAGAAATGTCCTCTGGTCTGATGAAACAAAAATAGAACTGTTTGGCCATAATGACCATCGTCATGTTTGGAGGAAAAAGCGGGATGTTTGCAAGCTGAAGAACACCATCCCAACTGTGAAGCGCGGGGGTGGCAGCATCATGTTGTGGGGTGCTTTGCTGCAGGAGGGACTGGTGCATGCAACAAAATAGATGGCATCATGAGGCGGGAAAATTGTGTAGTTTTATTGAAGCAACATCTCAAGACATCAGAAGTTAAAGCTTGGTCGCAAATGGGTCTTCCAAATGGACCACGACCCCAAGCATACTTACAAAGTTGTGGCAAAATGGCTTAAGGACAACAAAGTCAAGGTCTTGGAGTGGCCATCACAAAGCCATGACCTCAAACCTATAGAAAATGTGTGGGCAGAACTGAAAAAGCGTGTGCAAGCAAGGAGGCCTACAAACCTGACTCCGGTACACCAGCTCTGTCAGGAGGAATGGGCCAAAATTCACCCAATGTTTTGTGGGAAGCTTGTGGAAGGCTACCCGAAATGTTTGACCGAAGTTAAATAATTGAATGGCAATGCTACCGGATACTTATTGAGTGTATGTATACTTCTGACCCACTGGGAATGTGATGAAAGAAATAAATGCTGAAATAAATCATTCTCTCTACTATTATCTGACATTTCACATTCTTAAAATAAAGTGGTGATCCTAACTGACCTAAGACAGGGAATTTTTATTAAGGTTAAATGTCAGGTATTGTGAAAAACTGAGTTTAAATGTATTTGGCTAAGATGTATGTAAACTTCCAACTTCAACTCTATATGCCTACTAGTGTGTTGGCTCATTGATGTAAAATACCCCTATTGATGTGTACATTTATGCCAGATGAATCAAATCGGAACCCAATTCATGCAGTATTGCGATGGCAGAACAATTAACATAGAAGGCCACAAGTCAAGTGTCTACTTTGATAATGGAGTGCATATTGCATCTACTGAAACATCTTCTACTAACACAGTGAATGAACAAAACAATCACTAGTTCTCAAGATTTATGCTATCACAATATTATACCAGCAATGTTATATGCTGACAATATAAATCATTATTTCACTTCTAGGTTACTTATCTCATTTGGTGCCATTGGGTTTCTTACTGCAATCTCATAATCAACGCCGCATTGACTAATGGCTTGTGAACCAAACCTTGCCGCTGTCAAAGTGGGTACAAATCATGGTTTAAAAGCCCCGGTGGCTACTATAGCACAGTCCAATTGCACAACACTGGAATCTGAGAAGTCAATTCAGCTTTGACAGCTTGCCAATAGAATCATTAACGATAGCCTTAAAGAATCAAACAAAACAACAACAAATAAGAGCGAAAAACTAAAAAGACTTCAAGAAACAACATGCAATTTGTCACTACAGATATGGAGAACAGCACAAATAACTGATGGGAATGCCATGTGTCACATTAAGTACTGGGAGAGGAGCTACGTCCCAAATGGCACCCTATTCCCTAAAAAGTGCACTATGCAGGTCATAGGTAGTTCACTACATAGAGAATAGGGTGCCATTTGGGATGTACAGTTGAAGTCAGAAGTTTACATACACTTAGGTTGGAGTCATTAAAACTCATTTTTCAACCACTCCACAAATTTCTTCTTAACAAACTATAGTTTTGGCAAGTCGGTTAGGACATCTACTTTGTGCATGACACAGGTCATTTTTCCAACAATTGTTTACAGACAGATTATTTCACTTATAATTCACTGTTTCACAATTCCAGTGGGTCAGAAGTTTACATATACTAAGTTGACTGTGCCTTTAAACAGTTTGGAAAATTATAGAAAATTATATCATGGCTTTAGAAGCTTCTGGTAGGCTAATTGACATCACTGGAGTCAATAGGAGGTGTATCTGTGGATGTATTTCAAGGCCTACCTTCAAACTCAGTGTGTCTTTGCTTGATATCAAGGGAAATCAAAATAACTCAGCCAAGCCCTCAGAAAACAAATTGTAGACCTTCACAAGTCTGGTTCCTCCTAGGGAGCAATTTCCAAATGCCTGAAGGTACCACATTCATCTGTACAAACAATAGTACCTAAGTATAAACACCATGGGACCACACAGCCGTCATACCGCTGTCTCCTAGAGATGAACGTACTTTGGTGTGAAAAGTGCAAATCAATCCCAGAACAACAGCAAGGGACCTTGTGAAGATGCTGGAGGAAACAGGTACAAAAGTATCTATATCCACAGTAAACTGAGTCCTATGTCAACATAACCGGAAAGGCTCCTCAGCAAGGAAGAAGCCACTGCTACAAAACCACCATAAAAAAGCCAGACTACGGTTTGCAACTGGACGTGGGGACAAAGATCGTACTTTTTGGAGAAATGTCCTCTGGTCTGATGAAACAAAAATAGAACTGTTTGGCCATAATGACCATCGTTATGTTTGGAGGAAAAAGGGGATGCTTGCCAGCTGAAGAACACTATCCCAACTGTGAAGCACGGGGGTGGCAGCATCATGTTGTGGCGTGGTTTGCTGCAGGAGGGACTGGTGTATGTCACAAAATAGATGGCGTCATGAGGCAGGAAAATTGTGTGGTTGTATTGAAGCAACATCTCAAGACATCACAAAGCCCTGACCTCAATCCTATAGAAAATGTGTGGGCAGAACTGAAAAAGCGTGTGCGTGCAAGGAGGCCTACAAACCTGACTCCGTTACACCAGCTCTGTCAGTAGGAATGGGCCAAAATTCACCCAACGTATTGTGGGAAGCTTGTGGAAGGTTACCCAAAATGTTTTACCCAAGTTAAACAATTTAAAGGCAATGCTACCAAACACTAATTGAGTGTATGTAAACTTCTGACTCACTGGGAATGTGATGAAAAAAATAAAAGCTGAAATAAATAATTCTCGCTACTATTATTCTGACATTTCACATTCTTGAAATAAAGTGGTGATCCTAACTGACCTAAAACAGGGAATTTTTATTAGGATTAACTGTCAGGAATTGTGAAAACCTGAGTTGAAATGTATTTGGCTAAGGTGTATATAAACTTCCGACTTCAACTGTAGATTCTCTCCCAGTACGTAATGTGACACATGCCTCAAATCCCTGCTATGCCTTGTCTTCTTCTATAGAACATAAACTGACCTGTTACCTTCATCACCGCCACCTCCTCCTGTCTCCTACTATACTCTAAGCTTTCAAAAAAATATATTTCATAGTGTACGTTTCACCAAAGGACCTGAGATCCCATCTGTATGCACATTGAAAATGAGAGAGAGAGAGAGATAGAAAAGGGGGAGAGAGAGAAAATAGATCTCTTCAGCTTGTTGCTGGGTTGCATGCCTGGCACGGATGGAGCACGGAAGGAGCATGGATGGAGCCTGCCCCTCACGGCAACTGTGTGTATTATTTCTGTCATCAGGGAGTCATGCAGGTGAAGCTGATGGTTTGGACGGCTGATTAATAATGAACATGGCCTTTTTCAGGCACATTAGCTCAGGAGAAAGAAACACATTGTCCTCCCACTGCGTCAGTTAGTAGGTGGCCCAATGGCCCAGGTAGAGGGGGAATGGAGGAGCTGCTAGTATCCCTCTTGCATCTGTCCTCCGATTCGCCCCACACCCCCGGGAGGAACTCCCCCTCCCCACGACACACAAGTACACTAACATAAATACACACACAGATGTGCATGCACACACACACACACACACACACACACACACACACACACACACACACACACACACACACACACACCACCCGGCAGAGCTCGCTGGCTGAGACACCAGGTTAACATCCAGCATAGCCTTACCCATAAGGGCGTTAGGGGCCGCGCTCCACTTGTGATTGGTCCCAAAAAATACAAATAAATACTTTTATTTAAAAATATATATTATATAATTAATGTATTGTTCAAAAAATATATTATTCAGAACAAGCTGTTCAGTTACTACTCTGGCCCTCAGTAACTGCCAGCTTCGTGGGAGCATAGGTCATACGATAATTGCTTAGATTGTTGTGCCAGCTATTTGCTATTCGGGGGAACTGCCCCAATGAAAATAGCGTAAATTATAACAGCACAAAGTAAATGGACCATCCTGGGGGGGGTCAAATCCCCAACCGGCCTTACAACCGCAGCCACGTGTAACCAGCCCAGGACCTCCACATCCAGCAAATGCACATTTAGAGTGGCCTTTTATTGTCCCCAGAACCTGTGTAATGATTATGCTGTTTAATCAGCTTCTTGATATGCCACACCTGTCAGGTGGATGGATTATCTTGGCAAATGAGAAATGCTCATTAACAGAGATGTAAACACATTTTTACACAACATTTGAGAGAAATAAGCTTTTTGTAAAGTATGGAACATTTCTGGATTTTTTTTATCTCAGCTCATGAAAAAGGGAACCAACCAACACTTTTCATTGCATTGTGTTTATATTTTTGTTCACTATATTTATGCTTTTGTTCAAATGCACAGATAACTTTATATCTTCTCAAAGAAACTACCGGTAGTTCGAAAAAATTTCTGTCAAGCTGTTGACAACCACCTCGCGCACCAGGTTTTCAGCCAATCAGTGGCCGCTGCTGTTTCTTTAGAATTGAAACATCACTCTTAAAATGCTGCCTCAAATACTGCTTAGCAACCAGGTCTAAGAATATGGATGTTGTCTGTGTGTCAGCGTCCGTGCCTGTGTGCGTGCGTGTGTGTGTGGACATGTTTAACTATACTTGTGGGGAGCAGAAGCCCCCACAAAAATTGTAAACAAACAAAAATTTGACCAACTGGGGACATAACATTTTTGTTGGTCCCCACAAGGTCAAATTACATTTCTAGTGGGTTTAGGGTTAAGGTTAAAATTAGCGTTAGGTTTAGAATTAGGGTTAGGAGCTAGGGTTAAGGGGTTAGATTAGGGTTAAGGTTAGATTTCAGGGTTAAGGTTAAGGGTTAGGGAAAATTTGATTTTAAATGGGACTGAATTGTATGTCCCCACAAGGTTTGCTGCGTAAGACTCTGTGTGAGTGTTTATGTACGCTTGCGCAGTGGCCGTACAAATGGACAACCGTGGGGACTGACTGATGCACCACAATTCATATTTCTCCAATTTCTCTCTCTTTCTCCCTCCTCCTGTTTCTCCCTCCCTCTCTCTCTCCCTCCCCCAGTGCGTCAGCCGGGTGGGTGGGGCTGACGTTAGAGCAGCAAGGTCAAAGCAGTCTCAGTAACCTGTGAATTATGAGGGGAGAAGATAACTCCCCTCCCCTCTGACCCCGTAGGCACTGAGGAGGGAGAAAGAGAGGTAGAGAGAGGGCGTAGGATTGGAATGCTACATGGATAAGGAATGGCAGGAAAGATCCCATTTAGGACAAATATAAATTATAATGCAGGTATTAACTGCTGCCTATTTGTTGGGTCAGCTAATGTATTGGTGGATGTCCTGGTCAAGTCATATAACACGAGTAATAACCCATTCAATATATCTGCATTCCATGAGCAAATATAATCAATGGCTAAAGCAATCTGCCTGCACCCAAGTGAAATCTTCTCTTTTCCTTCTGAGCCTGGATGGTGGTGGTGGATGGGCATGTAAATATAAGGTAATCACAGATATTCACCTATGCCCTGTCTTAATTTCATAGAACAAATTCCGAATATTTGGGAGTTTGGTCATGCATCTTCTTCTTTAGCTGTGTTTTCCACAGTCTCCTCATTATGAGTGGGTTGGAATAATAGTGAGCTAAGGCTGAAGAGCTGCCAATTCCAAAAGCCCAGAATCAACTAACTAGCAGTTTGTGCCTGAATGTGTCTATGTCTGATGATATAGTATTTTATCAGCCATCTGCCTAGCAATATTTATAAGAAATAGAGACAATGCTACAGTGCTAGTACTGCTAATATCTCTTGGTCTAGGTATTTTCCATCTTAGCGACAAATCTAGTGATTTTACTGTTGGAGACGCTGCAGCTGCTCCATGAGCATCATTATAATGTCTCCATTAGCTGACCTATGAGACGTGGCGAATATTATGAATAACAATTGATCAATTTAATCAAAAATGTAATGGGCTATGACATGATTGACCTTTGCTGTAAGTTACTCTGCACACGTAACTCTGCCAGCAAACAGAAAGAGAACACAGCTGGCTCTGGTTCCTCGGTGGTTTGGATGCAGTGAGTATAGGCTGTAGCCTTCGCAGCACAGCCGCAGTGTGCCTGCCTTCGACTAGCTGGGAGGCAGCACATTTATCTTACAGGGTTTTGAACTGCCTGGGTATCAACTTGGCTTCCCATGGAGGTTACCAGTGCAAATAAATTGCTACAGCACTTTTGTATATCATTTAACTCTGTCTAAGTGAAACCCCCACTCACACTACACACACACACATACACAAATACACGTACAAACACACATACAAATATATAGACACCCACACACACAAACACACACTCTCCACCATTACCTCTCCTCTTGAGCGCTCCTCCTAGTATTGAAGAATGTGGGAGGGAGGCTATCTTTTATAGGCCTTGTAATGTCCCTCCACTTCATAGGGATGAGGGAGAGGCCCTACATGGACAATCTTTTGGAGCACCTCTTTTGGGGGCTGTTGAGATGGATGGCAATTGTATGGCAGGAGAGTAGGAACATTATCAGCTGGGAGGGCCATGGAGGATAAATGGTGGAGGCTTGTATCCGCAGTAAACCATATTAATCTGGACCAAAGATCAAGTCAAAGGGACCAATTTGGAGAGCAATTGTCAGGGGTGAAGATCCAGCCTCTCCACTCCTCTTGTCTTTAGGCTCATGCAAAGACAGAGACAGAGACAGACGTGGAAAGAGAGAGAGAAAGAGAAAGAGACAGAGTCAAAGAGAGCAACAGAGAGAGAGAGAGAGCGCAAGAGAGAGTGAGAGAGAGATTTGGATTTTTTTTAAATACCTTTATTGACCCAATAGTTACATTAAAAGAAAACTTTATTTCATTTTAACAGACCTAGAAAGTTAGAAATAATCCGCCCTCTTTGTCCACTGTACATAGAACCCCCCTGACTTCCCACACCACTACAAAATCCCCCAGATTGTTCACCAGCCCGTGGGGTCCGTACACCCGGCCCCCTTCACCTCATGTTTCTTGGTCATTGGCACAATGGCATTTTTGCCTGCTCCAACAGGTAGTTTACTAGCCTATTGGATACGCTATTCCTAGGCCCTCCAAATTAAAAGTCCAGAGTCAGCTCCAACCCCAGGCCTGTCCACCACCCACCCAGGACAGAAACAACCCTTCCAGCCTGGAAAAAGAAAAAACAGATGCTGCACTGTCTCCTCATCCCCACAGAACAGGCGCCCCCTCCTCACTAATGACTCAAGATCCGACACATACCTGTTTGTAGCGATAGCCCCATGAATAATCCTCCACTGTATATCATCAATATGTTTCTCTATGGGAGGCTTATACAGAGAGCACCAACAATCTCTCAGAGAAGAGTCAGTAGGTTCGCTAGACCTTATTCATCCTTGCGCGTAAAGGTGGTGGAATTATTAGGGAATTAAGCCAAGGTCAGAATAAGGCACATCTCTTGCTACACCTTTATTTATTCGATCTTCACCCAAAATGAAAAGCAGGTGAATAGCACGCTATTCTAATGTTTAAGGTCAGAATACGCATAGAGAGAAAAGGGCATAAAAAGGGAATTATGTTCCATTTATGCATGCTTAACTCTGGTTGTAATCAGGACCCTGTCTTTAATATGCTGCGCCAGCCTCTGAATAGTAGACCTTATCCTAGCTGTCCCATGGGCAGAGTGCTGCTGGCAAAACACCCTTAGTATATCACCCATCTCCCACCATTTTCTTAGGATCTCAAACACAGAACCCCTCACAATCATGTAATAGTTTAGCACTAAACAGCCAGTGACAAGCTATACTCTACTGGTACCATGTGACAACTGGAAGCTATAGCGGACGTTTTATGGACTCCTGACCAATTATGCTATTTTGTGTCTTATTTTTACTGATAAGATTTTTTTTGTGCATGGAATGTTTCCTCCATCGTTTCCTATGACCGAAAAGAGCTTCTGGACATCAGAACAGCTATCACTAACCTCGATTTGGATGAGGACTTCTACTTCAATAAGTCGGAGGCGAAAGACATTGATTACCAGGCCCAAATCCCCAACACTCGAAGAAGGAGGAGACGGAGCTATAGAGGCCGGCGTGCAGTACACTTGGAGAAACTACGTCAAAGAGTGGATAAATCGCCTTTACCCTTTTTTCTATTGGCGAACATACAATTACTGGAGAATAAACTGAATGAGCTCCGTTCAAGGCTATCCTATCAGCGTGATCTGAAAACTGTAATATCCTATGTTTCTATGAGTTAAGGCTGAACAAAGACATGGTAAATATAAATCTAGCTGGTAAATATAAATCTAGCTGTTTTTTCTATACATTTGCAGGACCAAACGGCAGCGCCGGGAAAGCTCAGAAGAGGTTAATCTCTTTGTTAACAACAGTTGGTGTGCAATCTCTAATATTAAGGAAGTCTCAAGGTTCTCCTTATCGGAGATAGAATACCTCATAGTAAACTGTAGATCAGATCAGGTATTCCCAAATTGAGGATTAATACTTTTTTTTGTAAAAAAAAAAATCTTTACATTTTCCAACAGGGTTATACATTTGGGTGAGTCAAATAATTAACATCCAATGACATTAATTGTTACTCTCTCACGGGAATTGAACTCAAGCTTACGGACAATGTCAAATGTGACATAGCGAAGCACCTGAGTGAGTTGGGTGCTCAATTACGCAGGTACTTTCCCGAAACGGGTAGCACAAACAACTGGATTGGTTATCCCTTTCATGCCCTGCCACCAGTCCACTTATCGATATCTGAACAAGAGAGCCTCATCAAGATTGCAACAAGCGGATCTGTGAAAATGTCATTTAATGAGAAGCCACTGCCAGATTTCTGGATTGAGTATCCTGCCTTGGCAAATCGCGCTGTTAAGACACTGATGGCCCTTTGCAACCACGTACAGTTGAAGTCGGAAGTTTACATACACTTAGGTTGGAGTCATTAAAGCTCATTTTTCAACCACTTCACAAATTTCTTGTTAACAAACTATAGTTTTGGCAAGTCGGTTAGGACATCTACTTTGTGCATGACACAAGTCGTTTTTCCAACAATTGTTTACAGACAGATTTTTTCACTTATAATTCACTGTATCACAATTCCAGTGGGTCAGAAGTTAACATACACTAAGTTGACTGCCTTTAAACAGCTTGGAAAAATCCAGAAAATGATGTCATGGCTTTTGAAGCTTCTGATAGGCTAATTGACATCATTTGAGTCAATAGGAGGTGTACCTATGGATGTATTTCAAGGCCTACCTTCAAACTGAGTGCCTCTTTGCTTGACATCGTGGGGAAATCAAAAGAAATCAGCCAAGACCTTCTGGGAGCAAAACTCATGACTATGATTACATTTCCATTATTAGCAGCATCTGGACTGTCCACTGAAGTGCTGAGACAGGATGGCTATATAAGGAATGGAACATATAGGACAGGGCCCCGCTACCATTATAACCTATACAGGTTTCAGATGTTGGCGTTAACAAGCAAGAACTGAGAAGGAAAGATAATGGTGGAGAAAGGTCAAGGGGAGCTATTTTCATATAGAGGGAGGGGATTCTATACGTTATGCAAAGACAGAATACTATAAAGGCAGGGCTCTGTGATATGAGAATTTAGATGTTCCATGGAATTGCTCGGCTCTGTTAAGTTGTAATAAAGTCTAAATGAATCTACAAGTTCCAGTATCTGTGCAAATGTTTCGCTCAATATTTCCACAACAACCTCCACAAGTCTGGTTCATCCTTGGGAGCAATTTCCAAACGCTTGAAGGTACCACGTTCATCTGTACAAACAATAGTACGAAAGTATAAACACCATGGGACCACGCAGCCATCATACCACTCAGGAAGGAGATGCGTTCTGTCTCATAGACAAGAACTTACTTTGATGCGAAAAATGCAAATCAATCCCAAAACAACAGCAAAGGACCTTGTGAAAATGCTGGAGGAAACGGGTACAAAAGTATCTATATCCACAGTAAAACGAGACCTATATCGACATAACCTGAAAGGCCACTTAGCAAGGAAGAAGCCACTGCTCCAAAACCGGCATAAAAAATCCTGACTACGGTTTGCAACTGCACGTGGGGACAAAGATCATACTTTTTGGAGAAATTTCCTCTGGTCTGATGAAACAAAAATAGAACTGTTTGGCCATAATGACCATTGTTATGTTTGGAGGAAAAAGAGGGAGGCTTGCAAGCCGAAGAACACCATCCCAACCGTGAAGCACGGTGGTGGAAGCATCATGTTGTGGTTATTTTGTGCACTTCACAAAATAAATGGTTATATGGTTGTTTTGAAGCAACATCTCAAGACATCAGTCAGGAAGTTAATGCTTGGTCGCAAATGGGTCTTCCAAATGGACAATGACCCCAAGCATACTTCCAAACTTGTGGCAAAATGGCTTAAGGACAACAAAGTCAAGGTATTGGAGTGGCCATCACAATGCCCTGACTTCAATCCTATAGAAAATGTGTGGGCAGATTTGAAAAAGCGTGTTACACCAGCTCTGTCAGGAGGAATGGGCCAAAATTCACCCAATTTATTGTGGGAAGCTTGTAGGAAGCTACCCGAAACGTTTGACCCAAGGCAATGCTACCAAATACTTATTGAGTGTATGTAAACTTCTAACCCACTGGGAATGTGATGAAAGAAATAAAAGCTGAAATAAATAATTCTCTCTGCTATTATTCTGATATTTCACAATCTTAAAATAATGTGGGGATCTTAACTGACCTAAGACAGGGAATTTTATTAAGATTAAATGTCAGGAATTGTGAAAAACTGAGTTTATATGTATTTGGCTAAGGTGTATGTAAACTTCCGACTTCAACTGTACCCATGTGAGAGTGGATTCTTTGCCCTCACTAGCATGAAAACTAAATACAGGCACAGACTGTGTGTGGAAAATAATTTAAGACTGAGACTCTCTCCAATACAACCCAACAACAATTACCAAGAGATAAGATATAGCTGATCATAGCTGTCTATTTACCACCACAAACCAATGCTTAGACCACACTCAACAAGCTGTATAAAGCCATAAGCAAACAAGAAAATTCTCACCCAAAGACAACTTTTACTTTTACTTCACTACATTCCTAATGAAAATAATGTACTTTTTACTCCATACACCCTGACACCCAAAATAACTCGTTACATGTTGAATGCTTTGCAGGACAGGAAAATGGTCCAATTCCCACACTTATGAAGCGAACATCCTGGTCATCCCTTTGCCTCTGATCTGGCGGACACACGAAATACGAATGCTTCGATTGTAAATTATGTCTGAGTTTTGGAGAGTGCCCCTGGCCTGTAATTTTCATCATAGGTACACTTCAACTATGACAGACAAAATGAGAAAAAAAATCCAGAAAATCACATTGTAGAACTTTTAATGAATTTATTTGCAAATTATGGTCGAAAATAAGTATTACAGGCCTCTCTCATCTTTTTAAGTGGGAGAACTTGCACAATTGGTGGCTGACTAAATACTTTTTTGCCCCACTGTATGTGCATGAGGGCCAGGCAAATACTATCTTCGTAATGATACCGCATTTAGATGCCAAAACAATCACAAATGCCATTCTGGCAACATTCAAACCAAAGGGTGTCACTTTTAAGAACGTGGTGGTACTGGGCAGCGATGGTGCAGTTTTGTGCATTCTCTATGTACTCTTTCCCATGTGCCTCACAGTCCTGTACAGCTAACCTTGTGGGGACACACAATTCAGTCCCATTCAAAATCCTAAACCTAACCCACACCCACACACACACACACACACACACACACTCATTGTGAAGTGGAAACCTCTAGGAGCAACAACGGCTCAGCCACGAAGTGGTAGGCCACACAAGCTCACAGAATGGGACCGCCTAATGCTGAAGCATGTAACGCGTGAAAATCATCTATCCTCGGTTGCAACACTGCCTCTTGAAGCAACGTCAGCACAAGAACTGTTCGTCGGGGGATTTATGAAATGGGTTTCCATGGCTGAGCAGCCGCACAGAAGCCTAAGATCACCATGCACAATGCCAAGCGTAGACTGGAGTGGTGTAAAGCTCGCCAACATTGGACTCTGAAGCAATCTCTTTCTCCGTTCCTTCATCCTCGTCGGGCAGCTCCATGGAATCCGATTGCCCTCCAGGCTCCACCCCACTGCTTCCAACTCCTCTCCACCATCACCCTGTGTGTCTGTAATTACACTGGGCACATCACCCTGCGTATCAGTAATTACACTGGGCACATCACCCTTCATTTCTATAATTACACTGGGCACATCACCCTGCGTTTCTGTAATTACACTGGGCACATCACCCTGCATATCAGTAATTACACTGGGCACATCACCCTTAGTTTCTGTAATTAGACTGGGCACATCACCCTGCGTGTCAGTAATTACACTGGGCACATCACCCTTCGTGTCTGTAATCACACTGGGCACATCACCCTTCGTTTCAGTAATTACACTGGGCACATCACCCTGCGTATCAGTAATTACACTGGGCACATCACCCTTCATTTCTGTAATTACACTGGGCACATCACCCTTCGTTTCTGTAATTACACTGGGCACATCACCCTTCGTTTCTGTAATTACACTGGGCACATCACCCTTCGTTTCTGTAATTACACTGGGCACATCACCCTTCGTTTCTGTAATTACACTGGGTACATCACCCTTCATTTCTGTAATTACACTGGGCACATCACCCTTCATTTCTGTAATTACACTAGGCACATCACCCTGTGTTTCTGTAATTACACTGGGCACATCACTCTGCGTTTCTGTAATTACACTGGGCACATCACCCTGCGTTTCTGTAATTACACTGGGCACATCTCCCTGTGTATGCATGCCTGCTGCTTATGTTCAATCTCCCCACAATCAAAACACGTGACTACCTGTGGTCTTATAAACCATGTAGGTTTTCCCTTCAAACCTCACCAATACGAAATGTCAAAAGTTTTTGTCTGTGAGTCTAAAAACATGAAAACCTGCATTCTACAAGCAGTAACATGTTTCAACAGTGGGTTTTTACATCCAAGCAACAACTCTCTCATGGCAAATTTCCCGTAACATGCGAGCTATCTCATCAGCTCGCCATCGGGAATGAACGTTGGCACAGCGAGGATAACATCCTCCACCGTCACATTCGGCTCAAGCATTAAACTGAAACCATGACAGAGAGACAGGGACGGATTTTTCAGGGGAGACGCCATCCCCACCAAACGACCCCCAAGCCACTAACTAATGTCACCACTAAAATCAATCACTTAGCCTAAATCATGCAGGGGAAAAAGATAAAGAATCAAGAAATTAACAGCAAACCCTCTCACAATAAGAGAGAGAGAGAGAGAGAATAATTTTTTCCTGATATTTTAGGAATATTAATGGATTATCAACATTAATATCCAATAGTATTCTACTTAATTAGGTAAAAACTGCTGAACATCTGTCTCTGTCTCTCTCTCCCTCTCTCCCTGAGAAAGAGAAAGAGAGACAGCATGGGTGTGGTGTAATTTTTGTCTTCTCAGAGGTCAGGTAATTACTCTCAGAGCATTTCTCCGTGTGAAGGGGCACTTAACAATCAACCCAGGGGAGAGAGAGGAGAGAGAGAAGAGATATGGAGCCAGACGCCACCTCAGCAAGTCTGAGACTGCATTCCAAAAGGCACCCTGTTCCCTATTTGACCAGGGACCATAGGGCTTTCATCAAAAACAGCCTAATAAGTGTGGGCTGGGAAAGATGTAAGGGGCCATCGTGAATTCAGGGGAGCCTGGTTGATCCTACTCCCCATCGTCCCTGTACAGAAGATAGGGAAATGTGTGAACATGACATGTGAATTAATGTTCCACATTAACACAGAGCAGAGCCACATTAAAAAGATGAACGCTGGTGCGAAAGAATGCTAGAGGAATTCCACTGAAGGGCCTGTAGGCATAACATTTGACCCCAAAGCACCCTGATATTAAAGCAGCAATGGAAGACTTGAGCTATGAAAAGAGGTGGTATGCTTTGAGACTGCCAGTCAGCCAGCCAGCCAGTCAGCAAACCATTCAGTCATTCAACCATAGTCAGTCAGCCAGCCAGTCAGCCAGCCAGTAGAGATGGATCAGCCAGATGTCCCTGATGACACTTTGAAGTTCCTTTTTCTGTGAGCCTGGCCTCTGTGTTAGACACAGCTCACACCCCTGACCCATCCCTAGTGCCAGGTGGTGGGGAGCCAAACGCATGTCAGCTGTCAATACTCTCAAACTAATCGCACCACTCTGTGGTAAAATACACCTGTTTGCTGTTCCCTCACTATGCTGATGAATTCTGCACACTGTATGTCCATGGGAGAAGATGCTTCCCCCTTGTTGTGAATTGTTAACCCACAGCCTGTGTATTTATGGCTGGTTCTCGTGTCAAGGAGAAGAGAGGAGAAGGTGTCAGAGATTACATGGCCAACGTACATACGCTTCTATTGCTGGATGAGCTGCTGCTGTCTGACAGACAGAGTGTTTTTCTATACCCCACTGCTTAAACTACATTTAATTAACTTTCTCACACAATGCATATAACCAACCCACCCACTAACCCACCGCCATTCCCACCCACCCCATCCCTTCTTACCTCACTCACTCAGCAAACTAACTGCAAACTAAGTGATGTGTGGTAAAGCAGCTAGCTAATGCAACCGCTGCTACAGTAGGAACAGCCAGCCAACATCTGCACATATGCACAAAATGATAGTGATTGCAATTGGAATGATTCCCTCCATATATTAACCACAATATACTTTATGTGCCAACCAGATAGCAGAAACAAAGTTCCTCATCATTCCCATGACATGGATTTCTCTAACCCTAGTTACTCTACAGCACAGAGAGAGATAAAAACTGCTGAACATCTGTCTCTATCTATTTAAGTAGAATACTATTGGATATTAATGTTGATAGTTCCATTTATATTCCTAAAATATCGGGGGGAAACTGTCTCTCTCTGAGTCACCTAGACAAGTTAGTGTCATACTAACCTAGCTCTGACATAGTAACTACCCATTTTGCTCCGACGATAAAACAACTACCCGTTTCGCTCCGATTATATAATAACTACCCGTTTCGCTCCGATGATATAATAACTACCCGTTTCGCTCCGATGATATAATAACTACCCGTTTCGCTCCGATGATATAATAACTACCCGTTTTGCTCCGATGATATAATAACTAACCCGTTTCGCTCCGATGATATAATAACTACCCATTTCGCTCCGATGATATAATAACTACCCGTTTCGCTCCGATGATATAATAACTACCCGTTTCGCTCCGATGATATAATAACTACCCGTTTCGCTCCGATGATATAATAACTACCCGTTTCGCTCCGATGATATAATAACATACCCGTTTCGCTCCGATGATATAATAACTACCCGTTTCGCTCCGATGATATAATAACTAACCCGTTTCGCTCCGATGATATAATAACTACCCGTTTCGCTCCGATGATATAATAACTACCCGTTTCGCATGAGTCTTGGTTTCTCCCTCTCTGTCACACACATTTTACCCAATTATTAGCTATATTTCCCATTGTCAAGTGTAATGAAGGTCGTGTTTGTTTTCAAATGGGGAAACTGAGAGATGCACAACATTCAACACTATCACCATCTGTTGCCACAGAAATGTACATACAACTGTTGTTTACGATCAACATTAATTTCAACATTTTCATTGTTGTATTGTACTGGAACTAGTGACAACAAACTGTAATATAATGGGTTCAATTAAGAAAACAATTGTCATTGGATTCTGATTGGGGTGACAAAATCCTACAAAACATATAAAAATAACCTATAGGATCCAATCAGATTACTTTGATTTCCAATAGGAAAAAAAGTCATCCAACAGGTTTACAATAGGATTTTGAAAGAGGGGCTACAAAATCTTATAGGATTGTGAGAATCATATAGGGTCCAATGTTAACTTTTTATTTCAAATTTGAAAAAAAGTAGTCCAAAAGGATTTTGATATAGGCGCTACAAAATCCTATAGGACTGTGAAAATCCTATAGGATTAAATTGGAAAAATTACTAATCCCATAGGATTTTTTTACTTGTGTCGTCTCCAGGGAGAGAAGTAATATTGGGATTCTGATGTTAGGTGTGATTCCATCGTTGGCACGTACTGTACCTTCAAATGGGTGGGCTAGATAAATAAAAAGTGCCCTCAAATAAAAGATGACATTCTGCCAAATGAAACGTGTTAGCTTCACTGTCCAAAGAAATACGTAGGGGAGTGTACTGTATCGTAAGTATTTGGACAAATTCACACATAGTATATTACATTTAGTCAACAGTTTAGTATTTGGCCCAATATTCCTAGCACGCAATGTATACTCTACAAACTTGTTGGATGCGTTATGCTTATATTTGTGCTTAATGGTTGTGTTTCAGATTATGTTGTGCCCCCCAATAGAAATTAATGGTAAATAATCTATTGTGTCATTTTGCAGTCACTTTTATTGTAAGTAAGAATAGAATATGTTTCTGAACACGTCTACATTAATGTGGATGCTACCATGATTATGGATAATCCTTACTGAATTGTGAATGATGAGTGAGAAAGTTACAGAGGAGTGAAGATCATAAACCCCCCCCTCAAAAAAATCTTGCTAACCGTCTCTGTTATTGGTAATGGTGAGAGGATAGTATGTTTTTGGGGGTATAATCTTTGACTGTAACGATTCTCCTCTTGTGAAGTAGAGGCGGACCAAAGCGCAGCGTGGTGGTTGTTCATTGTATTTTATTCACGACACTATACATGAACAAACTAACGAAAAAACAAGAAACGTGAGAACTCAAAACCTAATACAGCCTATCTGGTGAATACTACACAAAGACAGGAACAATCACCCACCAACACACAGTGAAACCCAGGCTACCTAAGTATGATTCTCAATCAGAGACAACTAATGACACCTGCCTCTGATTGAGAACCATACTAGGCCGAAAACATAGAACTGCCCCAAAACATAGAAAAACAAACATAGACTGCCCACCCAACTCACGCCCTGACCATACTAAATAAATACAAAAACAAAGGAAATAGAGGTCAGAACGTGACAGTACCCCCCCCCCCAAAGGTGCGGACTCCGGCCGCAAAACCTTGACCTATAGGGGAGGGTCTGGGTGGGCGTCTGTCCGCGGTGGCGGCTCTGGCGCGGGACGCGGACCCCACTTCGCCATTGTCTCAGTCCGCCTTATTGTCCGCCTCCGTGGCTTACTCACCATGCCCACCCCTCTCAATGACCCCACTGGACAGAGGGGCTGCTTGGGACAGAGGGGCAGCTTCTCGGGACAGAGGGACAGCTGCTCGGGACAGAGGGACAGCTGCTCGGGACAGAGGGACAGCTGCTCGGGACAGAGGGACAGCTGCTCGGGACAGAGGGACAGCTGCTCGGGACAGAGGGACAGCTGCTCCGGGCGGAGGGGCTCTAGCGGCCCCTGGCTGACTGGCGGCACTGGCGGCCCCTGGCTGACTGGCGGCCCCTGGCTGACTGGCGGCACTGGCGGCCCCTGGCTGACTGGCGGCGCTGGCGCTGGGCTGACTGGCGGCACTGGCGGCCCCTGGTTGACTGGCGGCACTGGCGGCGCTGGGCAGACGGGCGGCGCTGGCGGCGCTGGGCAGACGGGCGGCGCTGGCGGCGCTGGCGGCCCCTGGTTGACTGGCGGCGCTGGCGCTGGGCTGACTGGCGGCACTGGCGGCGTTGGGCAGACGGGAAGCTCCGATGGCGCCGGGCAGACGGGAAGCTCCGGCAGAGGCGCCGGGCAGACGGGAAGCTCCGGCAGAGGCGCCGGACAGGCGGGAGGCTCCGGCAGAGGCGCCGGACAGGCGGGAGGCTCCGGCAGAGGCGCCGGACAGGCGGGAGGCTCCGGCAGAGGCGCCGGACAGGCGGGAGGCTCCGGCAGAGGCGCCGGACAGACGGGAGACTCCGGCAGCGCTGGAGAGGAGGAAGGCTCTGGTAGCGCCGGAGAGGCGGGAGACTCCGGCAGCGCTGGAGAGGAGGAAGGCTCTGGACGGATGGGCCGGAGAGACAGCCTGGTACGGGAAGCTGCCACCGGAGGGCTGGGGTGTGGAGGTGGTGACGGATAGACCGGGCCGTGCAGGCGCACTGGAGCTCTTGAGCACCGAGCCTGCCCAACCTTACCCGGTTGAATGGTCCCGGTCGCACTGGGCTATGCAGGCGAACCGGGGACACCGTGCGCAAGGCTGGTGCCATGTAAGCCGGCCCAAGGAGACGCACTGGAGACCAGATGCGTAGAGCCGGCTTCATGGCACTTGGCTCGATGCCCACTCTAGCCCGGCCGATACGCGGAGCTGGAATGTACCGCACCGGGCTGTGCACCCGCACTGGGGACACCGTGCGCTCCACAGCATAACACGGTGCCTGCCCGGTCTCTCTAGCCCCCCGGTAACCACAGGAAGTTGGCTCAGGTCTCCTACCTGGCGTAGCCATACTCCCTGTTAGCCCCCCCCCAAGAAATTTTTGGGGCTGACTCCCGGGCTTCCATCCACGACGCCGCGCTGCCTCCTCATACCAGCGCCTCTCCGCTTTCGCCGCCTCCAGTTCTTCTTTGGGACGGCGATATTCTCCTGGCTGAGCCCAGGGTCCTCTTCCGTCTAATTCGTCCTCCCATGTCCATACCTCCTCGCGCTGCTCCTGCTGCTGCTTTTTCCTTTGCCCATTACCACACCGCTTGGTCCTGTTGTGGTGGGTGATTCTGTAACGATTCTCCTCTTGTGAAGTAGAGGCGGACCAAAGCGCAGCGTGGTGGTTGTTCATTGTATTTTATTCACGACACTATACATGAACAAACTAACGAAAAAACAAGAAACGTGAGAACTCAAAACCTAATACAGCCTATCTGGTGAATACTACACAAAGACAGGAACAATCACCCACCAACACACAGTGAAACCCAGGCTACCTAAGTATGATTCTCAATCAGAGACAACTAATGACACCTGCCTCTGATTGAGAACCATACTAGGCCGAAAACATAGAACTGCCCCAAAACATAGAAAAACAAACATAGACTGCCCACCCAACTCACGCCCTGACCATACTAAATAAATACAAAAACAAAGGAAATAGAGGTCAGAACGTGACATTGACCCTCTTGCGATGTATTATTTTTGTGCCATTTTTCTTGACTGAATATCACTACTGAATGTTATCCCTTTAAATGGCCTTTCGGTGAAGATTTCATAGACTTTCTATTACTTGAGAGAGGTATTAGGTGTCATGCGGTGTAGCTTGTATGCTATTGACCGGTGATCTGCATTGCTAACCAATAAAATATGATATTTCCCTGTGAGTGGTTATGGGGTCAGCCACTGATTAACAGCCACTGATCAACCACTGATTATTGGTTATATGCCTGCTGGTTGGAAGGAAGAGATTGGGTGTTCTTGTTCGAGTCGTGAACCAACATTCGTTCAATACTGACCATGTTATTGAGCATATTGCAACCTAACATTTTTGGATCATGACATGTCCATTGCTCGTATATACTCATTGGATTACATGGCAGAGAAAAATCCCATACATATGCTAAAAATGTATGCACTCATTTAGTATGCACTAAGTTGCTTTGGATGAACAACATGAGAAATCAGGCTGGGATGAAAGTGTCTGCAATGTGGCACATGTTATATATATTTTATTTTAGTAAGTAACTGATTTGGAAGTTAGCAATGGTGTTGTGGTTGATACAGTTGGTGCATTATGACATTCATATGGAAAAGAGCAAATATACTGTATCTGGCACCATACAAAATGTGCTTGGTTTTTGATTTGGCTTATATTCTAATCCTGTTTGATATTGTCATATGTTGAAATACACTATTTCCTAAAAACTCTGGCACTGGGAAAAGGCAGCGAGTAATTTATAATTAAAAAATATTATGTAACAGAAATAGCCTGGAGCTGCCAGAGGAGAGAATATGATGAATGTAGAGTAGTAGTATTCATTATATGCCCCATAGGCAACGGACTATTTCAAGTACAATCTAATGCTGCATGTTATAGAGATGATCCCTTTCTCCTGTTCTCTCCTCTCCTCTCATCAACACTTCTCTCCTACCAAACAAGCTGGACAGTCACACATACTCTCAGTCACACACACACACACACACACACACACACACACACACACACACACACACACACACACACATGCACAGCTCACAGACTCAGGCAGCACACCTGCCAGATAAGGTGATCTGAAGTGGGTTTTTTTCTCTTTTTAACAGCACTCTCTGGAACATGGAACAAAATGCTTCAGATGTTGGAAGAATGCATTACGTTTGATCCTCCAAGCTGTTACATTTGCCATTATTGAAGATTTTACATTTCCCTAAATGATTCTCATCATTTATTTTGCCAAAGTCATTGATTACTACCCAGGTCACAGACCTCTACCAAAAATATAGCCATATTTCAGATTTCATATACTGTATGCAATATCTCAAGTTTTTTGCCTTTTGAGTCCTACCTCTATAGCTGTAACTACAGAGTATTTGAATGTATGAAGGTGTTAAACCATATAAGCTCTCCTGTTTGGCTAAAATTCTAGAGTCATTGGTGAATAGGCAACTACAATAATTTTTAACTGTTAACAATACTCTTTCTAGCAATCAATCTGGCTTCAGATCTAAACACAGTACCACTACGGCCACTGTACGTGTTGTAAAATATATTACTAATGCCCTAGATAATATAAAGTACTGTGCCGCTTTGTTCATAGATTTATCGAAAGCTTTTGACACTGTAGACCATGCGATACTTTTGGGTAAGCTGTCGTCAATTGGAATAGGACCGGATGCCTGTCGTTGGTTTCATGACTATCTAAAGGATAGAAGTCAGGCTGTTAGAGTCATCGGCATCCAGTTGGAGCCATTAGAGTTGGTTAAAGGGGTCCCACAAGGTTCTATACTTGGTCCATTACTGTTCACTCTACATAAACAATATCGGTGATGAGATAAGAAAGTGTAAAATTCACTTATATGCTGATGACACTGTCATGTAATCTATTCTTTCAACAGCTAACCAAGCATTATCACAATTGGAGACAGATTTTAAGATATTACAAAGGCCTTTTATACAGCTGAAACATGCAAAGAAACCACATTTTATGACTTTTAATAGGTTCAAAAAGTTGGTTGAAAATACACTTGCACTTACGAGCTTAGATGGCTCTCGAATTAATCAGGTCTCTGCATATAAATAATTAGGGATATGGTTGGATGATAAACTGTCTTTTAAAATGGATGTTGACGAACTTTGTAAACGGCTAAAAATCAAGCTAGGCTTCCTCTATAGAAACAGGACATGTTTGTCACTCTACAAAGAGAAGACAAATTGTGCAAGCTACTTTTATGTCTGTTATAGATTATGGACATATTATCTACATGCATGCTACGGCATCCACACTTTAATCGCTGGATACTACTTATCATTGCGCACTTAGGTTTATTACGGGTGATAGCTACAGAACTAACCACTTTGTTTTATATCAAAATGTGGATTGGACTTCACTGTCCATGAGACGAGAACATGCTCTCGTGTTTGTCTATAAAGCACTTCTGAATAAACATCCTTCTTATATCATCACTCATCAACATTAAAATTATAATTCCTTAAACCAGGTCTCAAGCGTAGATTACACTTGAGGCCCATGTGATTTCCACAGTGTTGTGTATGGCTGCCTTTTCCTGTTACGCTCCTTGTTTATGGAATAGCCTGCAGACTAAACTTGAACTTGAGACTCTTGTCCCCCTTGCACATTTTAAACATTTATTGGAGGACTTTTCTTTCTGTATTGCTTGTAACTGTTTTGGGTAATGCAGGTTATTGTGCTGTTAGGGGAATAACCTTTCTGTATTGCTTGTAACTGTTTTGGGTAATGCAGGTTCTTGTGCTGTTAGGGGAATAACCTTTTTGTATTGCTTGTAACTGTTTTGGGTAATGCAGGTTCTTGTGCTGTTAGGGGAATAACCTTTTTATATTGCTTGTAACTGTTTTGGGTAATGCAGGTTCTTGTGCTGTTAGGGGAATAACCTTTCTGTATTGCTTGTAACTGTTTTGGGTAATGCAGGTTCTTGTGCTGTTAGGGGAATAACCTTTTTATATTGCTTGTAACTGTTTTGGGTAATGCAGGTTCTTGTGCTGTTAGGGGAATAACCTTTCTGTATTGCTTGTAACTGTTTTGGGTAATGCAGGTTCTTGTGCTGTTAGGGGAATAACCTTTTTGTATTGCTTGTAACTGTTTTGGGTAATGTAGGTTCTTGTGCTGATAGGGGAATAACCTTTCTGTATTGCTTGTAACTGTTTTGGGTAATGCAGGTTCTTGTGCTGTTAGGGGAATAACCTTTCTGTATTGCTTGTAACTGTTTTGGGTAATGCAGGTTCTTGTGCTGTTAGGGGAATAACCTTTCTGTATTGCTTGTAACTGTTTTGGGTAATGCAGGTTCTTGTGCTGTTAGGGGAATAACCTTTCTGTATTGCTTGTAACTGTTTTGGGTAATGCAGGTTCTTGTGCTGTTAGGGGAATAACCTGTGTGTAAATGTAACAATCTGCTGCTGTATTTTTGTGTGTTATCTGTGATCTTTTTGTTTGTCTTGTGTAGTTTCTTAATCATTGTACCTAAACTGTATGTGTAAACATGTATATGCAGGGCCCAGCTGTAATAGAGACCTTGGTCTCAGTCTGTGAAATAAAAGTATAATATGGTTCCTATGTCTGGCACGGCAGTACAGGGGTCTGTGTATGTAGGCAG